>NW_006921664.1:841181-841788 GCF_000298275.1 Orycteropus afer afer | reverse complement strand
GACAGTGGTAGCTGGGCACCATCTAGTTCTTCTGGTCTCATAGCTGTATAGGCTGCAGATCGGATGGTGTACCAGTCGCTAGGACTAATTGTTTCTATGAGTTTTCGTTTACTTCATTCTTCTTTGTTCTGGATGAGGAGAGGCACATTATTGCATCTAGATGGCAGCTTGTTAGCTTTTAAGATCCCAGTTGCTGCTCACCAAAGTAGGAGGTGGAATAATGTTTTGTATAGTATGTTATGCCAATTGAGCTTGATGTCCCCTATGACTATGGTCCCAAGCCTGCAGGTTCAACTACACAGTCCCTCTGGATAGCTGGCTGTGACCAATCAGTGACGACAACCTTGCCCCTTGTCATTTCTACTATACACCTGGGAATTCTGATCATTTACATAAATTTATAGGTCCAATGTCTGCCAAACCTGTACATGTTCTTGGATACACTCCCTATTTCATAGACATACCTAATAGTTCAGCCTGTCCACCCACATCTATCCACCCATATACCCATGTTTGCATTCACTGAGAACACAGTACTGTATGTGCAAAAGGGTTCATCTTTGTTGTCTGTACCTCCCATGTACCTCTCTATGTCTTTGTCTTCCTC
>NW_006921664.1:805213-819785 GCF_000298275.1 Orycteropus afer afer | reverse complement strand
GGCTGGTGCGGGATCGGGCAGTGTTTCGTTCTGCTGTGCATGGGGTCGCTATGAGTCGGAAACGACTCGACGGCACTTAACAACAACAACAACAACAACATAGCTATGGGTTCTGGGTTATGTCATATTGTGTATTAATGGTCAGTTGTTATTTGCTATTTTTGGTTCTCTGTTCAAAGGACTCTCTTTAGCATCTCTTGTAAGGTTGGTCTGGTATTAACAAATTCCCTTAATCTATGCTTATCTGGAAATCTCCTAATTTCACCATCATATTTGAGGGACAATTTTGCTGGATATATAATTCTTGGTTGGAAATTTTTATCTTTCAGGGTTTTATTTACACCATCCCATTGCCTTCTCACTTGCATGGTTTCTGCTGAGAAATCAGAGCTTACTGGCTGTCCTTTGTAGGTAACTTTGTGCTTTTCCCATACTACTTTCAGGATTCTGTCTTTGTCTTTGCTTTTGATGAGTTTGATGATGATGTTTCTTGGTGATTTTCTTTTGGGATCTATCTTGTTTGGGGTTCATTGGACTGCCTGGATGGAGATATTCTCCTCTTTCATCATTTCAGGGAAGTTCTCCTTCAGCAAATCTTGGACAGTTTTCTCAGTGGTTTTGTTTTTCATTTCCTGTTCTGGAATTCCAATGACAAGTAAGTTATTCCTTTTGATGGTATCCCACATGAACCTTAGGCTTTCTTCATTTTGGTTTGACTTTTTTTTCTGATTGATCCCTTTCCCAAGAAGTATTCAGGTATTTGTCTTCAATCTCATTAATTCTGTCTTCCATTGCATCAGTTCTTCTCCTTTGGTCTTCCAGTGTGTTATCTATTTCTGACAATTTAGTATTAATCTTCTGGATTTCTATCTGTAGGTTTAGAATCATTTCTAAGTTTTCATTTATTTTGTCATTTTTTTTCTTGTATTTTCTTCCAAAATTCCTCCAGAGTTTTTTCTGTGTTTTCTTTGGTCTGTCTCTCAATCCTTTGAAGACACCTAAATATAATTCTTTTGAATTTTTTATCAGAGAGTTCCAATGCTATTTCTTCCTTGGGGATATGTTCAGGGTATGTATCCTACCCCCTTGTTTCTACCACTTTATTATGCTTCTTTATGTGGACTGTGATGGTCTGCTATCTCCGAGGCATCATGGCGTTGTTGTTTTTAGATCTCTGTTAGTTGTTTGTGAAGAGCAGCCAAGGGTGATTCAGGCTCTTCTTGGTGGTTTTTTATTGTTGGCCCATTGGTGGAGAAGGAGGTAGTGGCTCTCATTCAGTAAGTGAAATTGTAGGAGGTGTGGGTGTTGTTGTGTCTTATGGGGACTGTTGGTGTCTCCCACTCAGTTAGACACAAATTGAAATTGAACAACCATCAAAAAACTAAAAGCACATGGAGAAAGAACACACCATGTAATCACACAGGAACAGTAACCAAAAAAAAAAAAAAAAAAAATGGAAATAGAAGAAGAAAAAACAAGTAAACCTGCAATATCTGGTGATAGGGCACTAAGAGAAAAAAGGTAGAGGTAGAGAAGGAAAATAATGTAGAAAAAAAATGAGAAAATGCAAAAATAAAAACAAGGAATGGGATTAACCACAAGAAAAAAGGGGAAAAAATAAATAAATAAAATTTAAAAAATATATTAACAATAAAATTTTCAACCACCAATAGGGAAAAGAAAAAAAGTTGAAAACTAGGATCTGGGAGGGGAAGAGAAAGATTAATAGTAAAAAGGACAAAAGTATTCATAATAATAGTTGTTTTAAAACAGATAAATACAAGCAAACTAATCACCAAAAAAAGAAAAGTAAAAAAGAAAAAATATAGTAAAAAGAAGAAAAGAAAAATCGGTGGAGAACAGGGCAGGGCACCCAGGCTCTGCCTGAGCACACAGAGTGTGATGGAGTTCTTGTGGGCCCAGAAGGTGGGTGGGAGTGGGGGAAGGCTGCACCTCTGTTCACCAAGCAGGTGTGGGGTATAAGAGTAACAAGAGGAATGTGGTACCTTTTCACTTTTGCAGGTCCGGAGTGTCCTTGGGGTTGCTGGAAAGCTGAACCTCTTCTTAAATCCCTGGAATCTCAGAGATTGCTGTCTTTTAAATATCCAAAATGGTGAAGCCACTTGTAACATTCAAAATGGCAGCATCCTACAGACCGGCAAAACTCTACAGCTCAGCCCTCCTTTCTCTTCACGTTCTTCATTTATTCCCCAGCCACCGTGCACAGTCCTCTGTGAAGTCCCTGGCTAGCAGGGCTGACTTTTAGGTTAATTCTTAGGTTCTACCACCACTCTGGAATCTCCAAGCTGTCTGTACCACCAGGATTGCTCAGGATCACTGCCAGACCGCAGCTCCGTATGTCTCCTTTTTTGGTATTTTCACGCAAATTCTTCTGCTAATTCGGGTTTAGTTCACTTCTATATCCTTCCCTTCAAGGTGCAGGGGTCCAGGATTATCTTCTTTGTCTGTGTTAATTGGTTTCCCTTTTCTTTGTTGAAGAGGATGTGTGCAATCTTTCTGCCTAGTCCGCCATCTTTCCGGAACTCCTAAAATGTAATTTTCTTGATAATTAAATACAATTATACATATGAACCTCTTATCAAAATAAGTTCCTTGCTATAAAATTCAATAAATATTGGCTTCTGAAAATATTAACCAACAAAGAAACTGAATATTATCAACTAGCACAACCTCGTTTTGGAGTTCATAGAAGGCTTTGTCTAGTCATTGCTGTTGTCTAGTTAAGCTTCTACTAACATCAAAGATATATGGGTAATATTTTTTCTGAGAAATTCCAGTGGTGTAATTGTTGTGTTAAAGGAAGGAAGCTCTCTGAGACTGTGGCTAATTCTTTGTATATCTATTCCATTGTTAATTTTATATTTATGTATATATAAAACATGTCAGCTACAAGGATTCAAATATTTAAAATATAGCACCTACCTTTAAGATGCTCACAAGCAAGCTGAGAGACACACATGCAAATCCTCATTAACACAAAAAGTATGTGAACCATTGGATGTAAGGTATTAATTTCAAGGCCTGTGTTTCAAATTCTTCATTAGTATGTGAACATTTTCTAGCATGTGTTAATGTGGATTGGAAAGTGTCTGCAGCTTTTATTAGATACTTAGAGATTTCTATGGTCACACAATAGCATTATGTAGAAAATACAGTTATGACACCAATGAGAAAATGGTCAACTCTTCCTTGAATTTCCTTTAGTAGTCCTTACAGTAGAGGTAAACACATAGCTCAGCCTTCAAAGTGATTAAAATTTCACCTGAGAAACAATAATTTCAGACAAAATAAACAATTTTAGCTATTGTAGTACTACAAGTGTATTATTTATACTTGATGTATTAGTAATATTATTGGTACAAGCCAGCCTTGTATTAGCACATGTCCACATGGTATCTTGGGCTAACTGCAATAAAGTAAGAATGAATAGTACAAAGCTTAGCTACAAGGAAATCATGAGACATGCAAATGGTGAATTAGGTCTCTGTGACATCATGGAAAATTTTTACAGCATGAATAAGTAAGGCAGTGGTAGTTCATTGGCAGAAATCTTGAATTCTATGCTGAAGATCTGGGTTCAATTCCCAGCCAATGCACCTCATGTGCAGCCACCACCATGTGCCACTAGAGGCTTATGTGTTTGCAGAGTAAGACTGACTAAGAAGAAAGGCTCGGATATCTACTTCCAAAAAGCAACCAATTAAACTCTATGAATCACAAGACAGTCTGGTCTGGTCTCCAACCAATCATGGGGATGGTACGGGACTAAGTAGCATCTACTTATATTGTATATGGAGTTGTCCTGACTCGGTGGCCATCTAGATGGCAAGATGGCAGTTAACAACAATAATGCAACATGGAATAAATTTATCCTGTGATGAATGGCTGGATTAAACAACATAATAAAAGCATAGCCCTTTTTTTAATTTTAGGAACATAATTCTGCAAAGAGTGTGGAAAATAGGTTAAAGAGGGATAAAAATTAAAATAGATTTTTTTATTTTTATTTTTATTTTTTTTTATAAAAGTCCATTTCAGAGATGATGGTGGCCCGAGCCAAGACAGTAACATGGGAAGGCACTGTTGAAATTTACAGAGGGGACAAAGTCCCACTGTAAAATTACAGAGAAATTATATTTCTAGGATGTTGCCCAAGATTCTGGCCTGGTGACCAATAGAACAGTGAGATTGCTTATTAGTTAAAGGAATAAATGATGAGAATTAGGTTTTGGCTGAAGTGAACTCAGACTGGAACATTTGGGTAAGAGAATGCACCTTGAAACAGAACAGGGATCATATTCTATTTCAGACATTTATTAGCTGATTGACATTAGCGTTATTAAGTCTTAGATTTCTTAAGAAGAAATAGAATAAGTGGATTTAAAAATAAAAGGGAAAAATGCAATATTTACATTTTTTTTTCCCAAAATAAAAATACTGAAGTAAATAGTGACCAGCACATATTGTTTCTTTTATTATATGTCATCTCAACATCAGGTTGTTGGGAGCAATTCTTCATGTCTTCCTTGCATTTCTGCACATCTAGCAAATAGAATTACTGACTGTGTGTTTATCAGACCATCTATTTAAAGATGTTTTTAGCTGTCAGTCATGGAAGATTGAGACTGTGTTATCCTCAAGAGAAATGGTCAGGCAGGGTTTAACCCTGATTATAAAAGATTTGGGTTCCTTTAGATCAGAGTTCCTCTCTTATTATGCAACCACTGAATGTGCAGGTGTTACCAAACTTTATATCATCCTGGTGGAAGTGGAGATCAGAGAACTAGAAAGTAAATCTGCTGGGACTCTGTCCAGTTATTGCTACAAGTAATAAAGTCTTCTCTCTCTAATCCAGCAGTTTTAAGTTTTCTGCAGAATCCATGAGACTGAGGCTAATTTTGTAGATTGCAAATTGAGTGAAATTTCATATTCTTCACTGCTCCTAACACATTTTGTTGTTAGCAATCAGAAAAAAAAAAAAAAAAAATTACTTTACAGAAACCAAGGCAACAATCTACATAAAGACATCCCCATTTTTGGATATCAATCTTAACATAATCTTCCAAGAACTAGAACACTGCTCTCAAAACAAACATCTACTCTCTGGGGATCATTCTATAGGGCTGTCTTTTTATATTAGATCTTTTATAATTCTCAATATTGACTGAAAATGAATTTCAATCATTTTTGGAAGAGATATAGATTTAAAAAGAAGAAAATCTCAATCTCCCTCATAAATCAAAAACAACTCTATTCGATTAGAAGGATTTTAATTTGAATAATTTCATAAAATATAATATTCTCATTTTAATCCATTTTCCACTGAAATCTCATAACAACAACAACAAAAAAATGCTTTCATCCAATGACACCAAAGAGCAATTTTGTTTGAAATGACGGAAAACCACAAAGGAAACAAAAAAAAGGAGATATGTTAAGGTAAAATGTGAATTCAGCTATAACTAGAGAAACTATTTACAACAAAAATAAATAGTTTTTAAACAATATGCCTCACAAAATAATGACCTAATTTCTGTCATAATTGCTTGAAGTTATCCTTCACACTATGAGGCCCTTGTAATATATCCATGAATTATCATATTTCAGCATTTATATATTTCCACCATAATGAGAAAACTATAAACTGGAATGGACAAGTAAATCCACCGAGTTCCACAGTGTGTGTTAGAGGTCCTAAGGAAATCAGAATATAAATTATTATAAGTTATTATCTTACCCCCCCAAAAAAAGGAAAAAAAAAAAGAGAAAAGAAAAAGAACTAAACTCTCTCTGAAGCTCCCTACTTTATATTTTTATGTATTTCTAATAAATCTTTAACCAGATGTTAAATAATTTTACATTGAACCCCTATTACCATTAGTTTCTAGGTTGTAAAAGTGCCATCTTGTTTTCTAAAATATTTCTACGTATTGAAATTCTTACATTTGAAAATAGCATTACAATTTAGCTAGGCACGAACTCAGTTTCATTTTTGACTCATCTATTCTCTTCCTCACCTGAGAAGTAGTTCCAGAAAAAGTGTAGACATTTTAGAATTCAATTAATCCATTATCTTTGCTTTGTACAAAAGGTAGTAAACAAGACAGTTTTTTCCCTCTTTTGGTTTGTAGTTGTTCTCATTTGTCAATTGATGTCTTTGGTTTCCTCTTTACAGTCTTGTAGGCTTATTTATTTAGGTTACTTATTTGCCCATAAATTGCTCCTAATTATGTACAAGTGTTGTTGTTATGTGCGTGGAGTCAGACCAGACTCATAGCGACCCCTCCTTGGGTTGCCGAGTCAGTATCACTAGGGAAGTAGATTATCTTCCTTCCCAGGAGTGGCTGGTGGGTTTGAATCGCCAGCCTTCTGGTTAGCAATCAAGTGCCTTAGGCATTATGCTACCGGCTGGACTTAAATCAACAACCCAGCCTTCTAACTGATCAGTAAGTGTTCTTTTGTACGAAACAGTTTGAGAGTACTTGGCAGGGCTCTGTTCTCCTGAACTAAGTCTCCTGCCTTCCTTGTTTATAATCTCCTTAGGAAGGAATAAAAATATAAAGCTTTTAAGCCCTCCACAGTATCTAGTTCATAATTCATGGAGAATAAATTAATTGTTTAGATTATATATATATATGCATATACATACATATATGTATACCCACCAGCCACTCCTCGGAAGGAAGGTGGGGCAATCTACTTCCACAGTGACCCCTCAGAAACCCAAGGAGGGGTCACTATGAGTCGGGTCCTACTCCACAGCACATAAAAACAACTACAACATACATATTCAAAGATTAAATATATAGATTATATTTTTCATGTATTGATTTG
Organism: Orycteropus afer afer; assembly: GCF_000298275.1. Taxonomy (NCBI): domain Eukaryota; kingdom Metazoa; phylum Chordata; class Mammalia; order Tubulidentata; family Orycteropodidae; genus Orycteropus; species Orycteropus afer. Next base: position 812,930 of record NW_006921664.1, on the reverse strand, counting down.
GAACTCTAGGTACCTCAGGCAGGAAAAGGAATGATGAAAAAGACACATTCCTAACAAAAAGCAAAAAAAAACAAAAATAAAAAAAAAACTTTCATTTTGATATAATTTCAGACTTATTTAACATTTGCAAGTATGATGTTGTAAGGTGCTGTTGTTAGTTCCCATTAACAGTGATCTGGTACACAACAAAACAAACACTGCCAGTCCTGTATAATCCTCACAATCATTGTTATGTCTGAGCCCATTGTTGCAGCCACTCTGTAAATTAATCTTTTTTTGCTTATCCTCTATTTTACCAAGCACTACAAGGAAGGTTAGGGTTGGACAATCTACTTCCGTAGTGATACCGCCTTGGAAATCCAAGGAAGGGTCGCTCTGAGTAGGATCTGACACCACAAGAGTTTTTTTTTTTTTTGCAAATTGAGTGAAATTTCATATTCTTCACTGCTCCTAATACATTTTATTGTTAGTAATCAAAAAAATATTAGTTTACAAAAACCAAGGCAATAATCTACATGAAGATGTCCCCATTTTAGGATATCAATCTTAACATAATCTTCCAAGAACTAGAACATTGCTCTCAAAACAATTTTAATTGTTTTGAGGTAATTGTCCTTTCTGGTAACATGTCCAAAGCATGTGAGACAACATCTCACCATCCTCATTTCTAAGGTGCATCCTTGGCTTCTTCCAAGACTGATTTGTTCATTCATCTGGCTGTCCATGGTATATTCAATATTCTTCTTCAAGATCAAAATTCAAAGTCAATTCTTCTTTGGTTTTCCTTATTTCTTGAAAGAATAGTACAAAGAATTCCCAAATAGCATTCATCCAACCTCCCTGAATGTGAAATCAATCTATTTGATCCATTTTCCCTTCATTTATATAGTGTATTTTTTGAACATTTGAGAGCAACTTGCAGACATGATGCCCCTTCACTGCTAAGTAATTCAATGTGTATTTACTAAAAGTTAGTATATTCTGATACAAAATCACAGGTAAATTATCAAAATTAGGAAGTTAAAACTTATCATGTATTATTTTCTAATAAGCAATCCTTATTTACATGTCACTAATTGTCCCGTAATTTATACTTTTCAGCTTTTATATTATGTATCAAACTACTAAAATATTGATGTTTCTACTAAAGCCAAACATATGAATCCTAAGCCTATATCTAACAGAATTATTACTAAAATGTAAATATATAACAATAGTAATGTTATATTTCTATTAGAGAAAGCTGGAATGAGCTTTGCCATATTTTATTCTAATGCATTTTATTGAAATACAATTTAGGTACATTGAAATACAAAAAACTAAAGTGACATGGGTCAATGCAATTTTTTTTTTTTTCTTTTTTGCAGTGTTCCCTCCCCTCCCCTTCCACTCCTGGCAACCAATAAAGAAAGTTTCCCTCCATATATAAACCTTTCCTTGACCCTCCACAGCAATGAACTACTATTATATTTGTCTTTCTGTGATTGACTTATTTCACTCAGCATAATGTCCTCCAAGTTCATCCATATTATGTGGTGTTTTGCAGACTCTACTTTATTCTTTAGTGCTGCATAGCATTCCATTATGTGTAGGTACCATAGTTTGGTCATCCACCCTTCTGCTATAAATCTTAGAGATACGTCCCTTGTCAGATATGTAATTATCAGCAAATATGAATTTGTTGCAGTCATTTTTGTTACATGCTTTTTCTTGGTGTCAATTTCTTTGTTCCATATAATTTTCTGTGCTGAGCTCATTTTGTTTAGGAATCATGTTACCACTTCCTTCATTGCTATTGTTTTAGTATTTGCTTAATATTTATGCTGGTCCTTTTTTGATGTGAAGGTTTATAATTTTTCTTTAAGGTTATCCTGTGATTTATAGTTTTCTTCCCAAGTTTAGAACAGTCCATTCTATCTTGTATTTGTCTTGACTTCCCTACCATCCAGAAGCTCTATAACAAGACAGTTTTTTCCCTCTTTTCGGTTTGTAGTTGTTCTCATTTGTCAATTGATGTCTCTGGTTTCCTCTTTACAATCTTGTAGGTTATTTATTTAGGATACTTCCATAGCTTGGTTGGTTTCTGGGTTATATCATCATGTGTGTTAATGGTCAGTTGTTGTTGGCTGTTGTTGCTTCTCTGTCCAAAGGGCTCCCTTTAGCATCTCTTGTAAGGTTGGTCTGTTTTTAACCAATTCCCTTAATTTCTGTTTAACTGGAAATGTCCTAATTTCACCATCATATTTGCAGGATAATTTTTCTGGGTACCCAATTCTTAGTTGGAAATTTTTCTCTTTCAGTGTTTTATGTACGCCATCCCATTGTCTTCTAGCCTGCATGGTTTCGCTGAGAAATCCAAGCTTAGTCTTATTGGTAGTCCCTTGTAAGTAACTTTTCATTTTTCTTGTGCTGCTTTCATGATTCTTTCTTCATCTTTTGGTTTTGGTAAGTTTAATGATGATATGTCTGGGTGATTTTCTTTTGGGATCTATCCTGTTTGGGGTTTGTTGGACTTCCTGAATAGACACATTCTCATCTTTCATCATGCCAGGTAAATTCTCTTCCAACAAATCTTTGACAATTTTCTCTGTGGTTTTATTTGTCTCTTCTTGTTCTGGTATTCCGATTACATGTACCTTATTCCTTTTGATGATATTCCACATGAATCGTAGGGTTTCTTCATTTTGTTTTGATCTTTTTTCTGATTTAACACTTTCCAAAGAAGCATTCGTGTATTTGCCTTCAGTCTCCCTAATTCTGTCTTCCATTGATTCAATTCTGCTCCTTTGCCCATTCAATGCCTTATCTATTTCTGAAAATTTAGTATTAATCTTCTGGATTTCTGTGTGTATATTTTGTATCATTTCAAATTTTCTTTTATTTTGGCGTTTTGTTTTTGTATTGTCTTTCAAAATTTTTCTAGGCTTTTCTCGTGTTTTCCTTGATCTGTCTCTAAATTCATTGAAGATACCTAAATATAATTCTTTTGAATTCCTTATCAGGGAGTTCCAAAGCTGTATCTTCCTCAGGGATGTATTTTGGGTCTGTATCCTGGTCCCTTGTTTCTCGTGCTTTATTTTGCTTCTCTGTGTGGAGTGCGATGTGTGTTGTCTCCGAAACATTGTGACTTTTCTGTGTTTATATTTAATTGGTGATTGTAAATTGGAGTGACTTGCCCACAATTTTCATTTTTTTGTTTTGTTTGTATGTTATCTAGGCAAGCAGGGTACTGTGCTCCTCTATTTGCTAGTTGATAGCACATATACATTAGCCACATTTCTCCTTTCCTGTTGTCAACATCTTGTATGTCCCTGCTGACCTTGGCTAGCAGAGGCAATTCTTAAGTCCCTGGAATCCGAATGAGAATGGTATCACTTTACAATCCAAAATGATTGCCACTTGTAAAGATTGAAAATGGCTATACCCTCGGTCACTTTAAATATCAAAAATGGCTGCCACATGTAAACAATCAAAATGGCTACATCTTTTGGACAGCAGAAAGTCAACATCTCACGTTGTCTACCTCTTTGCTGCCACCAGCACAGTCGTCTCTGTAGCCCTTGATGACCAGGGCTGATCTTTAGGTCAATTCTCAGGTCCCAACACCACTTGGAAATATTCAGGCTGTTAGTCCCATCAGAGTAGCTGACAGCCTGCAGCTTTGATCTTCTCTGTACTCACTGTTTTCATTCAGGTTTTTCCACTAGTTGGTGCCTAATCCACTTCTGCATAGATCCTTTCAAAGCTCAGGGCTCCAGGATTATCTTCTATATCTCTGTCAATTGTTTTTCCTTTTCTTTGTTGAAGATTGTCTATGTTGTTTGTCTTCTTAGTCCTCCGTCTTCTAGATTTGCCATATTTTACAAGTTATGTGAATATATTTTACAAAAATCAGATTTCAAAACTGTGTCTTCATTAACATTATATTGTGAAAATATTTCCATGTCAAAAATTTATTCTTGCATATAATATCAATAGATCAAAGATGTACCCTGTACCTTAATCTTACTCTTCTGGCCCTCACAGACCTTAAGTGGAAAGATAATAATATATCATCACTTTGTCCAGGGATAGATATTTTTGCTACTTATACCATGATCTATTTTAATCCCTGCAGAGTATCTTAGATGTTCATAATAACTTTCACTGAACACAGCATTGATTAATCAAAAACTAGGTTTTTGATGTTATGTCCTTTCTTGCTCTAAGCACTCATTGATTGTTTTTGTTTATTTTGTTTTCAGTTGTTGATTTTTAGTTTTTTTTTGTAGTTTTTCTTAATGCTTAAAAAATATTGCATTACCATTTACACCAAACATCAGGTTACAGATAAACACATAAATATCTGAGAAGATCAGATAGGAGTCAATGAACAGGAGTATACTCTAGACCAAGGATAGATTAAATGGAGGCTAATCTTGCACAGATGATACAAAATACCTCTAATCCTTACAGAAACAACAGAAGATGGACATAGAGTAAGCCCTCACAAACATCCAGATACTGTGGGAGAGAGATCCAACAGGTCTACTGACTGAGGACCATAGTACTCGGGGATGACAGACTCAATTGGTACAACAAAATACATAAAAATCTTATTCCTCATCTGACCTTGGTGAGTAATGACTGGGGTCTTAAAAGCTTTCAAGCAGCCATTTAAGATGGAGCTGATGGTCTCCTATCATCAGAAGCAAAGAAGAGTGCAAAAAAACAAGGGTATTTGGAAGCGATCAGCCCTAGGACAAGACAGACCTCAAGACCAGATGAACTAGATAGTGCCCATCTACCAATGCCAACCATGCAGGAAAGGATGAAATCTAGAGTTCCTGGATAGAATGGAAGGAAAAATGTGGAACAAAATCCAAAAACTCAATAATTACCAGAATTACTCATCGGATGGAGTCTGGTGAGACCCCCAATACTATGGCCCTGGGATACATTCTGGGCCTGGTTTAAAACTCACTCCCAGGGGCTGGCTTTCAGCCCAATACTAAACAAGATGTACAAGCAGACCACTCAACTCAGGGTGGTGCTCCCACATACTCTATGGAAATGCATCCCTTGGAGCGATGGACCACGGGGCATCAGAGGGACAACATTTGCATGGAGGAAATGCAGGACACACAGAATGCAAAACTATGAGGAGCACAGGAGGGTGGTTACTGGGGAGGGAGGGAAGGAGACTGGGTTAGGGTTGGGTTGGTAAATGGGGAGTGAACCTAAACGTACATGTAATTTTGAATGTAAAACAAACTCTGCTCTGCAAACTTGCACCTAAAGTACAATAAAAAAAAAAAAAAAAAAAAAATTGATTTCTTGGAATAACAGATTGCCGGAGAAGAGTTAGCTGAATTAATCCAAATCTAGTCTTTCAACATTGTATTTCTTTCATACTATAGAGTAGATACCAGAAATTAAAACTCATAATATTGTTTAGTTATACTAGAAACTTCCTTTGAACACTAGATAAATTAGAGTGCTAAACTGTAAAGAGGAAGTGGGAGGAGTTCTAACCAATAAGCCTAACCCTAAGAGTAGACCAACAAACCAAACTCACTGCTGTTGAGTCAGATCTGACTCATAGAGACCCCCTCCTTGTGTTTCCTTGGCAGTATCAGTAGGGAAGGAGATTGCCCAATCTCCTTTTTGAGGAGTGCCTGGTGGGTTTAAACAGCCAGCCTTCTGGTTAGCAGTCAAATTCCTTAGGCACTATGCCAAAGAATTCTGATATTAAATTATAGAAAAACTACAGTATGATTTAAGGAGAATGCAATGTATTATATAATTACACTGTTACTTTACCTTTGTGGTGGTCCTTATAAAACCTATGTTGTTCTCTTTAGGTGTCGTTGTGTTGGTTCCAACTCATAGTGATGCTGTGTACAACAGAACAAAACACTGCCCAGTCCTTCACCATCTTCACAGTTGTTGTTTGAGCTCATCATTGTAGCCACTATGTCAACCCATCTCATTGAGAGTCTTCCTTTTTCTCTGGCTTTCTACATAATCAATCATGATGTCCTTCTTCAAAGACTAGTTCCTCCTAAAAATGTGTACAAAGTATGTGAAATGATGTCTCACCATCATAATTTTTAAGGAGGATTCTATCTATATTTCTTCCAAGCCACTTTTGTTTATTCTACTGGAAGTCAATGACATTTTTAATATTCTTCACCAACACTTTAGTTCAAAGGAATTTTGTTTGCCAAACAAAACAGCAGCAGTTTGAACCTATCAATCATTCTGCATGAGAAATCTGAAGCCGTCTGCTTCTATAAAGATGGACAGCCTTGGAAACTGAATGGGGGCAGTTCTATTCTGTTCCATAAAGTTGCTATGAATTGGAATTGACTCAAAGGCAGTGGGTTTGGTTTTGGTTTAATATTTGCAAACTAGCCTTTCTGCAAAACATGACTTTGATCATATTTTTGCGTTTTAAATCTCAAAATTAAGGTAAGGTTCATTTTCTTCCTACAGGTATAATTCTATTATTATTCAAAGCCCTGGTTTAGTGCTCAGATACAAACTGAAAGGTTTATGGCCCAGACCTACCTGGCAGCTCTAAGGCAAAAAGACCTGGCAATCTGTTCCCATAAAGATTATAGCTAGGAAAACCCTATACGGCAGCTCTATTCTGTCACATGAGGTCACTAGGAGTTAAAAGTGACTTACTGGCACCTAAAATCAGTAACAACATTATTGTTTTTAAATATGCTACCGAGGACTTACAGTTCACACACTTATAGATCATCATGAAAACCTAATCATAATTTAAGAAGAGCAAGATGTCTTCTTTACTGTAACTCTAGTTTACTTTTTCCTGTGTTTCATATTTATTTAAGGTCAGAATAATAGGAACATAAATAATTATTCCATAAATTATTGTGTCCTACACAATTAGTAGTTGTGTTAGTCCAGATCCCATAGGAAACAGAGCCCAAGGCAAGGATTGAAAGTTTTTGCTTTATAAAGAAGTTGCAATTACAGAGTATGAGAATGAGGGAAAAGGAAATAAGAGAGAGAAAAATGGAACATGATACAAGGTAAAAAAAAAAATAAATACAAGATTAAAGTTCATGATGGCTTCATCTCCTCCCCCATATAAAGATATTCATATTTGGAATATAACAAGAGTTGTTCAAAGTGATTCATGGTTACAAATATTTGTTATGGAGAGGTTTGTAATTATGAAATACTAAGGAATAAATAGTCATCCCTGTTGGTATAAGGTGTGTAGCAATGTGTACATTCATACAATGATGTACGTCTTAATGTTATATTCCTTAAGACTAACATCAAAAGACAATACCCTGCATCTATTAGATAGAATATAAATAAGTTTATTGAGAACAATAATTTGAAAGAGAGAGTCAAATAAATTACCAAGTATTTTAAAATAATTTTTCTTAGTTTTTCTGTGACTTTATTTTGGTGAAGGATGACACTACATGAAGTAGATACATCAGTATCAAGGATGCCCAGTTGGAGAAACTGAGACAAGGATTTGACACATAGCAGACGTAGAGAGAGCCTTCCTCCAGAACAGTGCCCTGAATTCAGACATCTAGCATCCTAATAGTAAGAAAATAAATTCCTGTTCATTAAAGCCACTCTTTTTTTTTTTTTTTTAATTTATTGTGATTTGGGTGAAGGTTTACAGAGCAAATTTACTTTCCATACAGCGGTTCACATATACTTTGTCTCATGACATTGACCA
>NW_006921664.1:803908-805075 GCF_000298275.1 Orycteropus afer afer | reverse complement strand
GAGTGTATCTACTTGAGGTAAATGTTCAACTCATATGCCTGTCTTTTGTTTGGCTGGAAACCACAGGTGTGGGTTCAATTCCAGATCTGAAGGGCAGCTAGGGGCCATAGTCTCCGTGGTTCCACCAGGCTCTATCAGACCAGCAAACCTGGTCCTCCCATTTTTTTTTTCTTTTCTTCAAATGATTTTGAGTTTTGTTCCACATTGTTCTCCCGTAAAGCCACTCTTATATGGTATTTCTGTTATAGTAGCACTAAGAAACTAAGACATATCCTTACATGAAATTAAAACTATTCCATATAAAAGTTATGAAAGCTAAAAAAAATATGAGAATGGATGACAGATGTAGGTTTTCAGATTCTGAAAGTACAGTGAGACAAGAAAATAAGACACAGCAATATATACAGGGTTAAAACTAGAGAACAGCACAGAAACAAGATGAGAGACCAAAAAAACCCATTTGCAAGAAAGAAAGAAAGAAAAAATGCTAACAATCACAGTTATGTTTTCCATGCATTTTGCAAGAGGAAATCAGAGGACAGTTGACAAAGAATAAATTATTAAGGGCCTAAATAAAATAACTGATAACTTAGAATTCTGTCTTCAAATTAACTAGCCATTGTGATAGGAGTAAAATGTATTTTAAGATAAGTAAAAATAAAGAAAATTATTATGAACAGGTTCTTGGTAAATATGTACTAAAAGAAGGCTTTTTGGTTAAAGAAGAAATTGATCCTAAAAGAAGTGAGATGAAAATATCAACAGACAATAAAGAAATTGATAAGTATAAGTTCCAAGGAATACTTTATTGTTTCATGCCATCTAGGCAGTTCCCATTCATAACAACCCTGTTGTTATTGTTATGTGCCCTCAAGTCAGACCCGACTCACAGCGACCTCTCCTTGAGTTTTCCAGGCAGTATGACTACAGAAGTAGATTGTCCCATCTACAACAAATAATTCAAATGCATCAATTTTTCCTCAGCCTTCCTTATTCACTATTCAGCTTTCCCATGCATAAGAGGTGATTAAAAATATGGCTTGGGTCAGGCACACCTTGCTCTTCAAAGTAATATTTTTGCTTTTAAACACTTTAAGAGATATCTCGCAGCAGATTTGACTAATGCAATATACAATTTGATTTCTCCCCTTCCTTTTTTTTTTTTTT
>NW_006921664.1:800308-802097 GCF_000298275.1 Orycteropus afer afer | reverse complement strand
TCACTATTTGTCCTTCTGTGATTGGCTTTTTTCACTCAGCATAATATCCTCCAAGTTCTTCTACATTATATGGTGTTTTGCAGATTCTACATTATTCTTTAGGGTTGCATAACATAATTTGGTTATCCATTCTTCTGTTGGAATAATTGGCACCTAGGTTGTTTCCATCTTTTTACTATTATAAATAGTGTTGTGATGAACATGACTGTGCATATGTCTGTTCTTGTCCTGGTTCTCACTTCTTTAGGATATATACCTAGTAATGGAATGACTGGGTCAAATGGTATTTCTAATTCCACATTTTTAAAGAATCATCATACTGATTTCCACAATGGTTGTGTCATTTTACAGTCCCACCAGCAGTGTATGAGAGTCCCAATCTCTCCCCATCCTCACCAGCATTTGTTACTTTCTGTTTTGTTGAACTTTGCTAGTAGTGCTGGGGCAAGATATATCTCATTGTTGCTTTGATTTGCATCTCTCTAATGGCTAAGAATCATAAACGTTTCTTCATGTGTTTGTTGGCCACTTGAATATCCTCTTTGATGATGTGTCTATTTATGTCTTCTGCTCGTTTTTTTAATTGGATTATTTGTCTTTTTGTTGTTGAAGTGTAGGAGTTTTCTATAAATTTTAGAGATAAGTCCCTTGTTAGATATGTCATTGCAGAACATATTTTCCCAACCTGTAGGTTCTTTTTGACTCATTTGGAGAAAGCTTTAGAAGCACATAAAAATTTAATTTTTAGAAGGTCCCATTCATCTATTATATCTACTGCTGTTTGTGCATTTTGGGTTGTACTCGATAGTCTTATTTATGCCATATATTTAAAATAAAAAACTAAATTCACTGCTGTTATGTGGAATCTGACGCATAGTGACCCTCCCTGAGTTTCTGAGGTGGTATCTCTATGGAAGGAGATTGTTCAATCTTCCTTCCAAGGAGTGACTGGTGGGTTTGAATCTCCAGCCTTCTGGTTAGCAGTCACAGGGTCCTTAAATTTTCCCCTATTTTTTCTTTGAGGGACTTTATAGTTTTAGATTTCACATTTAAGTCTTTGATTCATCTGGAGTTAGTTTTTGTGTGTTGTGTGAGGCAATCTTGTTTCATTTTTCTGCAAAAGGATATCCAGTTTGGGCAATACCATTTATTAAACAGACAATCTCTTTCCCATTTAATAGATTTCAACCCTTTGTCAAAGATCAGCTGACCATTAGCCAATGGATCTATTTCTGGGTTTTCAATTTTATTCCATTGGTCTATGTGTCTGTCATTGTACCAATACCAGGCAGTTTTTACTATTGTGGCTGTATAGTAGGTTTTGAGATCCAGGAGTGTGAGTCCACCTACTCTGTTCTTGTTCATCTATAGGGCTTTGCTTATTTGAGGTGTCTTTCCTTTCCATATCAAGTTGTTGATGTTATGTGCTGTCAAGTTGGATCCAACTCATAGCGACCCCTCCTTGGATTTCTGAGGTAGTATCCCTACGGAAGTAGATTGCCCCATCTTCCTTCCAAGGAGTGGCTAGTGGGTTTGAACCTCCAGCCTTCTGGTTAGCAGTCAAGTGCCTTAGACACTAAGCTACCAGAGCCCTAGTTAGTGATTGGTTTTTCCATATCCTTAAAGAATGTTGATGGTATCTGGATTGGGATTGCATTGAATGTATAAATTGCTTTGGGGTGAACTGACATTTTCACAATGTTCATTCTTCTATCCATGAGCATGATATCTTCTTCCATTTATGTAGATCTCTTATGGTTTCTTGAAGTAGCCTTTTGTAGTTTTTTTG
>NW_006921664.1:778703-800064 GCF_000298275.1 Orycteropus afer afer | reverse complement strand
TTTTTAAGTCTCTTGGGTTTTCTATGTATAGGATCATATCATCAGCAAATAGGGATAGTTTGACTTCTTCCTCACCAATATGGATGCCTTTGATTTTCCTTTTTGGCCTTATTGCCCTGGCTAGGACTTCCAATACAATGATGAATAGAAGTGGTGATAGAGGGCATCCTTGTCTGTTTCCTGTTTGCAAAGAGAATGGTTTCAGTCTCTCTTTATTGAGAATAATGTTGGCTGTTGGTTTTGCATATATGCCCTTCATTATGTTGAGTAATGTCCCTTCTGATCCTATTTTCCTGACAGTTTTTATCAGGAATTAATGTTGGATTTTATCAAATGACTTTTCTGCATCTATTGATATGACCATGTGGTTCTTTTCCTTTGTTTTATTTATGTGATGGATGATGTTGATTGTTTTTCTAATGTTGAACCATGCTTGCATAGTTGAATGACCCCCATCTGGTCATAATGTATTATTTTTGGGTATGTTGTTGGAGTCTATTGGCTAGGATTTTGTTGAAGATTTTTGCATCTATATTCATGAGGGATATTGGTCTATATTTTTCCTTTTTATTGATATCTTTGCTTGGTTTTGGTATCTAGGTTATACTTGCTTCATAAAATGAAGTTAAGATGTTTCCATCCTTTTAATAAGATTGGTGTCTTTTCTTCCCTGAATGTTTGGTAGAATTCTTCATAGAAACTATCTGGGACAGGATTTTTTTTTTTGTTGTTGGTGGTGGTAATTTATTTTATGACCTGTTGGATTTCTTCTTTTGTTATGGGTTTGTTCAACTTTTCCACCTCAGTCTGTGTTAGCTTTGGTAGGTAGTATGTTTATAGAAATCTGCCCATTTCTTCTAGCTTTTCAAATTTGTTGGAGTAAACTTCTTCATAGTATCCTGATATCCTTTTTATTTCAATTGGTTCTATGGTGATGTAACCCATTTTATTTCTTGTCCATGTTATTTGTATTCTCTCCATCTTTGGGTTTGTTAAATTTTCCAGTGGTTTGTCATCATTATTAATCTTTTCTAAAAACCAATTTCTAGTCTTGTCAAGTTTAAGGTGCTGATTTTGGCTCTTCTTTTTTGATGTGTACATTTATTGCTATAATTTGGCTTCTGATAATTGCTTTTGCTGTGTCACAAAGATTTTAGTATGTTGTGTTTCCATTCTCATTTCATTTAAGAAATTTTTTAATATAATTTTTTACTTCAGCCCTTCTTAAGGAGAGTGTTGTTCAGTTTCCATGTATTTGTTCTTTTTTCGTTTATCTTCCTAATTTTGATTTGCTAATTTAATGGCATTGTGTTCTGAGAAGATGCTTTGCAGTATTTCAATGTTTATAAATGTATTAAGGCTTGCTTTTTGGACTAACATATGGTCTATCATGGAGAATATTCCGTGTGCACTGAAAAAATAATTTATTTTGTGCTATTTTTGGGTGAAATGCTCTGTAGAAATCTATAAGGTCAAGTAGGTGGATTGTATTATTTAGTTCTTCATCTTTGCTGTGCTTCTTTCCAGTTGGTCTATGTTTCATTGAAAGTAGTGTATTAAGTCTCCTACTGACTGTGGAGTCATCTATTTGCCTCTTCAATTCTGTTAAAGTCTGATTTATTTATTTTGGCCCTCTTTTATTGGGTCCATAGATATTTATTATGGTTATATCTTCTTGTTTGATTGATCTTTTAATCATTATACAATCTCTTTCCTTGTTTCTTATGGTGGTTTTTGCATTGAAGTCGCTTTTATCAGAAATTATTATTTCCATTCCTGCTCTTTTCTGGTTGCAATTTGCTTGATATATGTTTTTTCCAACTCTTATTTTTAGCCTATTTTTCTCTTTGTCTCTAAGGCATGTCTCTTACAGATAGCATATTGATTGGTTATGTTTTCTTATCCTGTCTGCAACTCTCCTTTTGCATTTAATCCATTTACATTCAGTGTAATTATCAGTAAGTAGGAATTTGTTGCTATCATTTTGTTACGTGTTTTTCATGTTATCATTTCTTTGATTGCTGTTGTTTTAGTATTTGTTAATATTTGTGCTAGTCTTCTTTTTTGTTGTGATGCAAAGGTTTATTATTTTTCTTTGAGGTAATGCTATAATTTATAATTTTCTGCCCAAGTTTAGAACAGTCCACTCTATCTTGCAACTCTCTTGACTTCCTCACAATTTAGAAGTTCTGTAACTGCACTATTTTCCCCCTCTTTTTGTTTTTAGTTGTCTTCATTTGCCAATTCATGTATCTGGTCCCCTATTTACAATCTTGTAGGTTTTTTGCTTTGGATACTCTCATAACTGGGTTAGATTCTGGATTATATCATCATGTGTATTAATGGTCAAATGTTGTTTCCTATTATTGGTTCTTAGTGAAAAGGACAGAGAATTTCTCAAGCTCAAAGAACTGAAGAAAAACTTTAAGCCTTGAGTTACAATATTGAAAGATTCAATGGGCAAAATATTGGATGATGCAGCAAACATCAAAAGAAGATGGAAGGAATACACATATTCATAATTGCAAAAATAATTGGTCAGTGTTTATCCATTTCTGCAGGTGGCATATGATCAAGAACCAATAGACTGAAGGAATAAGTCAAAGCTGCACTAAAAGATCTGGCAAAGAACAAGGTTCCAGGAACTGAGGGAATAACCATTGAGATGTTTCAACAAATGGATTCTGAACTGGAGGCATTCACTAGGCTATGCCAAGAGATTTGGAAGATAGCTACCAGGCCAATTGACTGGAAGAGATCCATATTTGTGCCCATTCCAAAGAAAGGTGATCCCACAGAGTGTGAAAGTTATCTACTAAAATCATTAATATCACACACAAGTAAAATCTTATTGAAGAAAATTAAAAAATAGTTGCCATTGAATTAACAGGGAACTTCCAGAGGTGCAAGCTGGATTCAGAAAAGTATGTGGAATGAGGGATATCATTGCTGATGTCAGATGCATCTTGGCTGAAAAAATACCAAAAAGATGTTTATTTCTGTTTTATTGATTATGCACAATCAGTTGTTGTGTGGCTCATAACAAATTATGGATAATAGTGAGAAGAATGGGAATTCCAGAACACTTAATTTTATTGGTTCTTGATCATATGCTTTACTCATGAGGAACCTGTACATAGACCAGGAAGCTGTCATTTGACAGAACAAGGTGGCAAAGCATGGTTTAAAATCAGGAAGGAAGTGCATCAGGGTTATATCCTTTCACCATACTTATTCTATCTGTATGTTGAGCAAATAATCTGAGAAGGTAGAATATATGAAGAAGAATGTGGCATCAGGATTAGAGGAAGAATCAATAACAACCTGTGATACACTGGTGACACAATTTTGCTTGCTGAAAGTGAGGATGACTTGAAGCACCTACTGATTAAGTTTGAAGACTACAGTCTTCAGTATGGATCACACCTCAATATAAAGAAAACAAAAATCCTTACAGCAAAACCTATAAGCAGCATCACAATAAATGGAGAAAAGTTTGAAGTTGTCAAAGATTTCATATTACTTGGTTCTACAATCAACAGCAATGGAAGTAGCAGTCAAGATATCAGAGGATGTATAGCATTGGGCAAATCAGCTGAAAAAAAACTTCTTTAAAGTGCTAAAGGACAAAGATATCTTCTTGAAGATGAAGGTGCACATTACACGAGCCAGGTTTTTTTTTTTTCACTCATCTCATATGCATGTGACAGCTGGACAATGAATAAGGAAGACCATAGAAGAATCAATGCTTTTGATTTGTGATATTGGCGAAGAATGCTGAAATTACCATGGACTGCTTAATGAGCTAACAAATTTATCCTGGTATAAGTGCAGCCAAAATGCTCCTCAGAAGCGAGAATGGCCAGACTTCATCTCATCTTCTGTGGTCATGTTGTAAGAAGGGACCATTCCCTGGACAAGAATATAATGTTTGGTAAAGTAGAGGGTCAATGAAAAAGGGGAAGATTCTCAAGAAGATAGATTGACACAGTGGCTTCATCAATGGACTTAGCTATAGCAAGGATTGTCAAGCTAGCACAGGATCAGACAGTGTTTCATTCTGCTGCATGTAGGGTTGCTCTGAGTCAGAGCCAATTTGACAGCACCTAACAATAACAAAAGTCCAAAGGATTACCTTTAATATCTCTTGTAAGGTTGGTCCAGTTTGAACAAATTCCCTTAATTTCTGCTTATCTGTAAATCCCCTACTTTCACCATCATATTTGGAGGACAATTTTGCTGGATATAAAATTCTTGGCTGGAAATTTTTCTCTTGCATTCTTGCCTTCATGATTTCTGATGAGAAATCATAGCTTAGTCTTATTGGTTGCCCTTTGTAGGTAACTTTTCATTTTTCCCATGCTACTTTCAAGATTCTATGTGTCTTTGATTTTGGTGAATTTGATGATGATATGTCTTGGTGATTTTCTTTTGGGGAATATCATGGTTGGGTTTTTTGGACTTCCTGAATGGATACATTCTCATCTTTCATCATATCAGGGAAGATCTCTTCCAACAAATTTTGAACAATTTTCTCAGTGGCTTTGTTTTTCTCTTTGTATTCTGGAATTCCAACGACACGTAAGTTATTCCTTTTGATGGTATCCCACATGAACCTTAGGCTTTCTTCATTTTGTTTTCATTTTTTTTCTGATTGATCCCTTTCCAAAGAATTATTCAGGTATTTTCTTCAATCTCATTAATTCTGTCTTCCATTGATTCAATTCTACTCCTTTGCCTTTTCAATGTGTTATCTATTTATGAAAATATAGTATTAATCATCTGGATTTCTATCTGTAGAATTTGTAAAATTTCTAATTCTTCATTTATTTTGTCACTTTTTCCTTGTATTTTCTTCCAAAATATTCTGGGGTTTTGTCTGTGTTTTCCTTAATTTTCTTAATGTTTTCCTTGATCTGTCTCTTAATCCATTGAAGAAATATATTTCTTTTGAATTCCTCATTAGGGAGTTAGAATGCTGTTCTTTCCTCTGGGAAGTGTTCTGGGTCTGTATCCTGCTCCCTTATTTCCACTTTTTTATCTTGCTTCTTTGTGTTGACTGTGATGATCTATTGTCTCAGAGACATTGTAAATTTGTTGTGTCTATATTTAAATGGTGACTGTATGTTGCAGTGATTAGCCCAACATCTTTCTTTCTTTTTTTTGTATAGATCTAAGTAACCAGGTTACTGTGCTTCTCTATTCACTAGTTGGCAGCATTTATGGACCCACTACCTGTCTACTGGTGGTTGTGACAGACAAGGAGAGTGGCTGCATAGATCTTTGTTAACTATTTGTGTAAAGCAGTTAAGCATGTGTCAGGCTTTTATGGTGGTCATATACTGTTGGCCAGTTGGTCCAGAAGGAAGTGGTGGCACTCACTCAGTAAGCAGAGCTGTAGGCATGAGTCATATGGACACAGTTGCTGTCTTCCACTCTGTTAGACAAAAACAACAATCAAAAAACCATCAAAAAGTAAAAGCAAGAGGGGAAAAAAAAAAAAAAAAAAAAAAAACACCACACCACATAAACACACAGGGACAATCAACAAAAAAAGAAAAAGGGGGCAGGGAGAGTAAAAGCAATAAATGTGAGAAAATATTTAAATATTTTAGTATAAATAGAAAAAGAGGAAAAAAAGTGTCTCAGGAGAATTGAATAAGGTAAAAGATATAGAGTAGGAGAATAATGAAGAAAAAATGGTTAAAATGCAGAAGAAAAATATGGAATAGGGAGATCTACAAGAAAGAGAAAATGAGAACCAGGAAAAGAGAAGAGAAAAAAGGCCAAAAACTAGAACCTGCAATGGGAAGAAGAAAGAATAATAATGAAAATGAAGAAGAAGGAGAAAGAGACGAAGAAGAGGAAGAAGGAAGAGGAGGAGGAGGAGGAAGAAGAGAAAGAGGAAGAAGAAGATGCTTCACTGCTTCTCCTTTTATTCATCAGCCACCAGTGCAGTCCTCCATGCAGCTCTTGGCTAGCAGGGCTGATTTTTAGGTTAATTCTTATATCTTAAAACCACTTGGAAATATCCAAACTGTCCACACTGTAAGGGTAAATGAAAGTCCATAGCACTGTATGTCTCTCTTTTCACCATTTTCATGCAGATTCTTCTACTAGTTAGAGTTTATTCCACTTCTGTATCCTTCCTTTCCAAACTCAGGGCTCCAGGATTATCTTCTGTATCTATGTTAAGGGGGTCTGTGTAGTTTGTCTGCTTATTCCACCATTTTACCAGAACTCTCATATTTTTTAAATTTTGTTCTACATTTTTCCTCCCACTCTATTCAGCATCTCCAGTTTTGATCTCTTCCTGAGTGGTTGGCATTTGATTTCCTGAGGACAACTTGCAAGGGCCTTGATTGTGGACCAAAGGAAACTTCATTCTTTTCTCTGTTGATCATGATGTTGCTAATTAGTGCAGTTGTCTGAATTTTGCCTTTCTTTATATTGAGTTGTAATCCATACCAAAGTCTGTAATCTTTCATCTTTATCAATAACTGCTTCAGGTCCTCTCCATTTTCAGGAAGAAAATATTTGTCTCCTGTATATCATATGGAGCTCTGGTGGTATAGCGCCTAAGGCATTTGACTGCTAACCAGAAGGCTGGTAGTTCAAGCCTACCAGCCACTCCTCAGAAGGAAGATTAGGCAATCTACTTCTGTAGTGATACAGCCATGGAAATCCAAGAAGGGATCACTATGAGTTGGATCTAACTTGACCAAGCTGTTAATGAATCTTCCTCCAATCCTGATGCCATATTTTCCCTTGTATCCAGCATTCTGATTGTTTCCTAAGCATAGAAATTGAATAAATATTGTGAGAAGATACAACACAGATGCACTTCTTTTCTGTTTTTAAATCATGTAGTATCCTAGTTCTGTTTGAAGGACTGCCTCTTGGTCTATGAACAGGTTCCTCATGAGCACAATGAACTGTTCTAGAATTCTTACTGGTGTCCATAAATTCATATTATCTACACAGTTGAAAGCCTTTGCATAATCAATCAAACACTGGTAAACATCTTTTTGGTGGTCTCTGCTTTCCTCCAGGATCATCTTAAGTAAATAATGTTATTCCTCCTTTGATGTCTTCTGAATCTGCCTTGAAATTCTGGCAGTTCCTTACTGTTGTATTACTCCAACCATTTGTGAACTGTCTTTGGCAAAACTCTACTCACTTGTGATATTGATATTAATTGATAATATCTGCATTATGTTTGTTGTTGTTGTTGTTATGTGCCGTCAAGTTGGCCCCGACTCATAACAACCCCTCCTTGGGTTTCCGAGGCAGTATCACTACGGAAGTAGGATTGCCCAACCTTCCTTCCAAGCATTATGTTAGATGACCTTTTTTGGAATGGGCATGAATATGGATATCTTCTAGTCAGTTGGCCAGTTAGCTGTATTCCAATTTTCTTAGCATAAGTAAGTGAGCTCTTTCAATCTTCCATCCACTACTTGAAACATCTCAATTGATTTTCCTGTTTTTCATCAATTCCTGTTTTTTATCAATGCTTTCAGTGAAGTTTATACTTCTTTCTTAAATACTATTGGTTGTTGCCCCATAAAATGGTTTAATGTTGACCAATTTTTTTAATACAATGATTATCTGAATTCTTTCCATGTTCTTCTGAGGCTTCTTGCACAGGGAACTCAGGTCTTAGCATGCACTCCACTTCACCTCCAGCTTCTCTCTTATGGCAATGAGATCCCCTTTATGCCTCTAGGAAAGTTCATTTTAAGCCTGGCAGAGTGACAAAACTAATCAATCCCAACATCAGAGTCCTACATACCTTATTTGCATGGTGCTACCCTGCAATCCAGTGGGAGTAAAAAAGACTATGTCTGGAAAAGCCATACCAAGTAATTCACTGCACCACAGGGCACCCTCTGGCCTTTCTAGCCATTGTCCTATTTATATTTCAAAACTAACATCCCCTTCACAATCATTTTAAGAATAAATACACCCATGAACACATGTAAGCCAGCCACTTCATGCTTTTATCTTCACCGATAGTACCTAAAGGAGCTCTGGTGGCTTAGTGTCTAAGGAATGCCTGGGGCATTTGACTGATAACCAGAAGGTTGGCAGTTCAAACCCACCAGCCACTCCTTGGAAGGAAGGTTGGGCAATCTACTTCCATAGTGAAATCGCCTCAGAAACCCAAAGAGGGGTCACTATGAGTCAGGTCTGACTCCACAGCGCATAACAACAATATAGTGCTTAAGGCATGTAGCTGCTAACCAGAAGGCTGGCAGTTCAAACCCACCAACCACTTCTTGGAAGGAAGGTTGGGCAATCTATTTGCATAGTGATACTGCCTTGGAAACCCAAGAATGGGTTGTTATGAGTCGGATCCCATTCGACAGCAGTGAATTTGAGGGAGTTAATCTCTGATTTGCCCATCCTTATCAAAGTAGTACTCTGAGGAGACAAGCATATTCCTTTCTTAGAAGAATCTTCTGCTCCACTTGGAACTTTGAGTATTTGCATCCATAAGCAGAGTCCAGTACAGCACAAGCCACCAAATTGAAGCAACTTAACCCCAGCTCAGTGTCAAACATCTTCCTCTTCATTTGGTCGAATTCTGGTCAGCCCAGCCCTAGCCATCCCAGATAGGTTGTGGTTACCAACTGGAAGCTTGGGAGTCACACTCCTCCCCCTTCACTTCAGACCAGTCAGCACCTTCTATCTCTCCTCATTAGTCCTCAGGTACTAGTTCAATGCCGGTAGACTCAGGAGTTCACACAACTCCTTGTACTTCAGATCAGCCAGCCCTTCCTCTCATCCCTAGCCTCCATGAGTTAGGTCAGAGAGTACCAAACTCAGCCTGTTTCTTTGTTCCTGCACTTCTCACATTTCCACTCTTCAGGTAGACCCAGGTGATCACAAGCAAGCAGCATACGAGGCCATCTACTTACCAGCTTCCTTTAACTTCCAGTCTTGGAAGGGGTTTCTATCATGGATCTGGCTCAATGCACCCAAAACGTAACTGCTTTCTGGAAATTAAAAAAGTCAAACAGTCATTTTCCCCCCACCCCTCTCTCTGCAGATCCTGTCTCCGAATACAGATCTTTTATTCTCTCAGTAGTTCTGGGTGGGGCTCAGGTTTTCCACCTAAGGCCCCTGTACTCTACACATAGGGCTTGAAACAGAAGCCTGTGTTTCTTCTGGGAAAATTCTATTTCCCCTTTTAACATAGCCAATCAACCATTGGCTGAAGGAAGATGTACAAGCTCTCTGCTATCCATCCCCATTATCGATTTCTAACACACAACTAGGTAAGCGAACATTCAATATCCATAATGCATTCAGATAAACATATAATCCAAAACACATAGCCCTTTTTAAGACATTGCAGTTTCAGTTCTTCACCTTGATTATCTTCCCATTCTATGTATATGACCTTGGGCCTCTGGCTGAATGTAACCAAAAGCTCTAGCCTCTGGATCAAGTGTCCCCTCTAATTAGACTGGCTCTTGCCTCAGGTCTTTCTCCACTCAGCTGAAGCATAATATCTCTATATTTTGCTATTACAGATAACAACAACAAAAGTAACCATTTAAGAATCCAAAGTTTCAGTTCCTGGGTTCCTTCCTTCTTTCTCTTACAAAGTTCCATGCTTCTATGAATCTGGAACATTGCAATGAACTCTGCTTCTGACACTAACTGGAAAAAGGACATGGAAGCAGCATCTTTCAACCTCCTCTAACTTCATAAGAGGAAGACAGAATCACCATCAGCAGCCCAAGGCATATTCCTATGAGGCCAGACATACCACCACCCTCCAGTCTTTTTACTAATTCTGACACTAACCATCCCTCCCATGGTACACACTACTTCTCTGCTGGATTCAATAGATATCCATTGTAATGGCCACACAGAACTCAAACACAATACTCACAAGAATGAAGTTTATTAAAGAAGTCCAAACCAAAACCAAACTTGTTGCTGTGGAGTCAGTTCCTACTCATAGTAACCCCTCCTTGGGTTTCCGAGGCAGTATCTCTATGGAAATATATTGTCCCATCTTCCTTCTGGGGAGTTGCTAGTGGGTTTGAACCACCAGACTTCTGGTTAGCTGTCAAATGCTTTAGGCACTATGTCCTATATATTTCAGGTTCAGAAATGCACTCAGGATACAATTCTTCCATCAGATCAGTCTCCCCTCTGCTGTGCCCTCAGTCATGCCTCTCTGGCCCTTGACCTCTTGGCCTGACCTCTGCCTCTGTGACCAGGTAAGCCTGCCACTCTGTCTTGTGCCTGATGGTTCCACTGCCACCATCTCTCCTCTGGGACCTCTCTCCGCAGGGCCATCTCTCAGAGAGTGTCTCTTCACCGAGGCATCTCTCCATCAGGCTGTCTCTCAGCTCAGGAGTTCCAGCACAGGGATCTCAGGTCTTAGGACATGCTCCACTTCACCTCCCAGCTCCTCTTTCTTTGGGCAATGAGATCTCCCCTCTGCCTCTAGGTGGGCTTATTTTAAGTTTGGCAGAGTGACAAAACTAACCAATCCCAATAAGGCTATGTGTTCTACACACCTTATTTGTGTGGTCCTACCCTGAAATCCAAGGAGCTCTGGTGGCTTAATGCCTAAGGGATTTGACTGCTAATCAGAAGGTTGGTAGTTCAAATCCACCAGCCACTCCACAGAAGGAAGACTTGACAATCTACTTCCATAAAGATTTACCACCTTGGAAACTCAAACAGGTTGCTAATGAATTGGAAGTGACTTGATGGAAGTGAGTTTGGAGTTTGGTTTACCCTGTAATCCAGTGGGAGTTACAAAATCTATGGTTAGAAAAGCTTTACCAAGTAATTTACTGCATTGCAGTGACTCTGTGTATTCCTTCCACCTTCATTCGATGCCTCTGGCATCTTTCAATATTTTGTTCATAGTATCTTTCAATATTGCAACTCAAGGCTTGAATTTTTCTTTATTTCTTTCAGTTTGAGAAATTCTGATTGTATTCTTCATTCTTTATTTTCTAAGTCCAGATCTTTGCACATTTCATTAATTGGAATGCTTTACTTTGTCTTCTTGAGCTGCCCTCTGAAATCTTCAGTTCAGCTATTTCATCATTTCTTCCATTCACTTTAGCTACTCTCCATTTAAGAGCAAGTTTCAGATTCTCTTTTAACATACATTTTGGTATTTTCTTCCTTTCCTCTCTTTTTTCATGACCTTTTGCTTTCTTCATATCTATTTTCCTTGATGTCATCCCAGAACTCATCTGGTCTTTGGTAATTGGTGTGCAATGCATCAAATCTATTCTTCAGATAGTCTTTAAATTAAAATGAGATATATTCAAAGTTACATTTTGGCTCTCATGGACTTGTTTAATTTTCTTCAGCTTTACCTTAAACTCACATATGAGTAAATGATGATGTTTGTTCCACAGTTGGCCCCTGGCCTTGTTCTTACAGATGATATTGATATCCTCTCTTTTCGCACCTGTAGTTGATTTAATTAGTGCGTATTCCATCTGGTGAGGCCCACGTGTCCAGTCACTTTTTATGTCATTGAAAAAAGATTTTTACAATGAAGAAATTGTTGGTCTTGCAAAATTACATCATGCTAGCTCTGGCATTGTTTCCATCACCTATCCATATTTTCCAGCTACCAATCCTTCTTTTGTATTTCTAACTCTTGCATTAAAATACTCATAATTATCAATGCATCTTGATTACATATTTGATCAATTTTGGACTGTAGAAGTTGACAAAAATCTTCAATTGCTTCTTTGGCATTAGTGGTTGGTATGTAAATTTGTAAAATAGTCATATTAATGTGTCTTACTTCTATAGATATGGATATCATACTACCACTGACAACACTGTATTTCAAGATGGACCTTTTTTTTTTTTTTTATGATGAATGCCAAGCCATTCCTCTTCAATTTGTCATTCTTGGCATAGCTGACCACAGATTGTCTGTTTCAAAAAGGCCAGTATCAATTCATTTCACTCAGTGATGCCTAGGATATTGATCTTTATGCATTTCCTATTATTTTTGACAACTTCCAGTTGTTTTCCCCTATGTTCAGACTTGGTACAGTGTAATGAATATTTGCAGCTCTTTCAACTCATTTTGAGTCATGCAACATCAGCACATGAAGATTCTGAAAAGCTTTACTCCATCAATGTCATCAGTCAACTCTACTTTGAGGAGAGGCAGTTCTTCTCTTGTGTGCCTTCCAAACTGAAGGGCTCATCTTCTAGCACTATATCATATAATATACCCCTTTTATTCCAAATGTTTTTACTGGCCACTTTTTTTCAGAAGTAGATCACTACATCCTCCTTCTTAGTCTGTCCTTGTCTGGAAACTCGGTTGAATACTGTCCACCATGGGTGACCCTGCTTGTATTTGAAATATCATTGGAATAGTTACCAACATCACAACTATGCTAAGGCCACCACAGTATGACAAAGTGATGGATTAGTGAACTCAACTGAATATAAACTCTTTAAAATAGAAATTATTCGAGTTCTAATTAATGTCATTGTTGTTAAGAGTTGAATCAGTTTTGACTCATAGTGACCCTATGTACAACAGAACGAAACAAATGTCATATCCTGTTACATCCTCACAATTGTTGCTATGCTTGAGCTGACAGTGAGGTGTTTTTTTTTTTTTTTTTTTTTGGTTATCAATCTTTATGATTGAAAGTCTTTCTCTTTTTCACTGACCCTCTACTTTACCAATGATGATATCCTCCAGGTACTGGTCCCTTCTGACAATGTGATCAAAGTATGAGAGACAAATTCTGTCCATTCTGGCCTCTAAGGAGAATTCCAACTGTACCTCTTCCAAGACAAATTTCTTCATTCTTTTGGTAATCAATGTTATTTCAATATTCTTCTCCAACACCACAATTAAATGCATCAGTTCTACTTTGATCATACTTACTCATTGTCTAGCCTTCACATGCATATGAGGTTATTGAAAATACCATGGGTTGAGTCAGACTCTAGTCTTCAAAGTGCCATCTTTACTCTTTAACACTTTAAAGAGGACTATTGCATCAGATTTACCCAGTGCAATAAGTTACCTGATTTCTTGACTGCTTTTTTAAAGGGTGTTGATTATAGATCCAAATAAAATGAAATACTTGAGAACTTCAATCTTACTCCATTTAACATGATTTTGCTTATTGGTCCAGTTGTGATGATTTCTGTTTTCTTTTTGTTGATGGGTAATCCATACTGAAGACTGTAGTCTTTGATCTTCATCAGTTAGGGCTTCAAGTCATCTTCACTTTGAGCAAGCAAGATTGTGTCATATACATATTGCAGGTTGCTAATGAGTCTTCCTACAATCCTGATACTGCATTCTTGTACATATAGTCCAGATTTTTTTTTTTTTTTCCTAATTTACTCAGCATGCAGAATGAATAAGTATGGTGAAGATATATAACCCTGATACACACTTTCCCTGATTTTAAACCATGCAATATGCCTTTGTTCTCTTTGAACCACTGCCTCTTGGTCTATGTACAGGTTCTTGATGAGTATTATTAAGTGTTCTGGAATCCCTGTTCCTCACAATGTTTGTTATGACCCACACTGTTGAAGAGGAACTCTGATGGTGTCATACTTAAGGCACTTGACTGCTAACCAGAAGGCTGGTGGTTCAAACCCACCAGCCACTCCTCAGAAGGAAGGTTGGGCAATCTACTTCCATAGGGATACCACCTCAGAAACCCAAGGAGGGGTTTCTATGGGTAAGATCTGACTTGATGGCAGTGAGTTTGTTTCTTTTCTTTTCTTTTTTCATTGTTGAATCCCTTTGCATAGTAAATAAAACACAGGGAAACATTTTTCTGATATTCTTTGCTTTCCAATATGATCTCTCACATCAGCAAATTCTCTTGTTAATTCATCTTGAATTTCCAGAAGGTCCCTGTTGATGTACTTTTATAACCATTTTTTGAATATGGATCTCTTCCAGTCTACTGGCCAGGTAGCTGTCTTTCAAATTTCTTGGCATAAACAAGTGAGCATCTCTAGTACTGTATCCATTTTTTGAAAACATCTCAATGGGTATATTTAATAGTATGGTAGTATGGGGAATATTAAATAACAAGTTGGAACTACTATCTGAATGGCACTATTGTGTAAGGTGGGAAGGGCTTCTTGGTTTTCTAATGAATTAAGGTATAGTCAGTTTAGGAAAAATACTTAACTCCAGACAGTGTTAAATATGGTTGTGTAGTATTAATAACAATCAGCAAAAGCTGAATCCTATAAAACACAGGTTAAACACATCCCAGATTTACAACTTCTCTAATTGCTGTAAAACTCCATCATTTATAACATTGACCACACTCTTCCCCCTTAGGTCTTTTTCTTTTTCTTAGCTGCATTCAGTAATTTACTGCAGTGTTACACAGAACTCAGAAACTGTACTTACAGATATATGGTTTATTAGGGTAGTAACATGCTACAGCTTGGAATCAGATTGAACTTGAAAATTACAAGACTAATATCAGGATAAGCAATGTAGTAGAGCACTCCCAGTTCTCTCTGGCCCATGCAGGTCTATACTCAGCTATACATGCCTCCACAGAACAAGCTTCCTCGTGGTCCCCTCAGAATAAATCTCCACTCAGGTATGCATTTTCAACTCTCAACCATAAGGGCTTCTGCTTGTCTGTGGATGCCACTGGGTTCTCTCTCTCTTTCTATATCTGACCTCTAGCCCTCTTCAGTGTTAGAGACCTTAACCCCTATAATAGCACTTTGGGTTCCACTTGTAAGCCTTTTGCCCAAAAGCACTCAGGTGCCTCTTTTATTTTGCGTATTCACTCTGTTTGTTCTCTCCTTCTCTTTTCTCCTAGCTTCTGACCATCTCTGTGGATTTGGATCCTCATATAGGCAAGTGATGCAGTCCTCTGGGGTGGATATTTTAGTCACTGGTGGTGTAGTGCCTAAGGCATTTGACTTCTAACCAGAAAGCTGGTGGTTCAAACTCACTAGCCACTCCTTGGAAGGGAGGTTGAGCAATCTACTTCCTTAGTGATATCACCTTGGGAATGCAAGGGGTCTCTGTGGGTCAGATTCTACTCCCTGGCAGTGGGTATTTGCATAATAACTGACCAATTACCTTGTTGGACTCATGTGACCAATCCCTTCACTGAATCATAATGATCATCCATTTGCATGAAATTGACACTTTCTCCTAGCAGATACTAGCTTCTTGCTTGGACAAATGTAACAAGCTTCTGCATAAAACAAGGGGAACTGAAAAAATACTCAATACTTAAGGGAAAAATCTCCCAAGCTGTTTTTCTTTTCCCACAGAACCAAGGCAAAAGGCTGCTAAAAATTCATTTTAATATAATAATAGAAAAAATATAATGTATTTTCTAAAAGAATATGTCTGTGAGAATATAGAAAACACCATTACACTAATTATAAGAATGACAGGAGGAAAAAAATGAAGGGAATTGTGTATAGTACATAGACATTTAAAAAATGGTAGCAATTGAAATAAATATTTGCTCTATTAGGCAATCAGAACATAAAAATTATAGGCATTTTAAACAAATCATTAATAAATTTGACTCCATGAAATGTATAGAATGCCATATTGAAAAATTGGAAGACACTTACCATTTTCTAGTGAATAAAAATTGGGTGCACATTAAGCTACATAATAAATATTATTAAACATAAATGTTAACATTATTATAGACAGTATGTCTAACCTTGATGCAGTATTACTTGAAACCAGTAAATAAAGTAAAAAATTCCATAAATTTCCTTTTTTCAAAAAATGTTTTATTATGATTTGAATGAATGTTTAGAGAGTAAATTAGTTTTCCATTTGACAATTCATATACATTTTGCTTTTTGACATTGATTGAAATCCCCACAGTATAACTGCATGCTTCCTACTTGCTCCCTGTGTTTACCATTTCCATTCATCCTTCTTTCCTATTAAAATTCCATAAATTTTTAAAGTAAGAATAATTCCTCATAAGATTAAAAATAATATTTTGTGTATAAAAAAATAAAGGAAACTTACATAATTGTAAACCTGGGACAAGAAATAGTATCACCTTTGAACAGAAAAGTTAGGAGAAATAGTAGAATCCCACTTATTTTGTTCTTGCTCAAAATAATGAACCAAAGATATTGTTAAAGAATGAAGGATTGAATATATTATATCAAGTTATTATAAGAAAAAAATATAAAGATGTGAAATTATCAAAAACATTTCACTGAATAATAAACAGAATCTATATAATAAAATAGTAAAGAACATGAAATATAAAATGTGAGGTTTAGAATAAGAATAAAATACTTAAATAAATACAAATGAGCATCTCACATATTAAAATGAAAAAAAAAAAAAAAAAAGATTTCAAATCCTATAGTAAAATAAACCTAAATCTATGTGGAATTTCAGATATTCCTAAAACAAAATGATGCAGAAAGGAAGGAAACACCAAGCAAAGGACTTCAGGCAAGCACTTATTTAATCACACAAATGAAGATTTCAAAACACTTCTGTCAGAAGAGTTATAATTAAGGCCAAAATAATTGAACAAAATTAAAAATGTCAAAATATAGTGATGAATAATGTAATTCCTAAAGAAGTTTTAAAATATGTTAATAATTAAACATCACTAGCGTAGTGCCTAAGGCACTTGACTGCTAATCAGAAGGCTGGCTGTGCAAACCCACCAGCCACTCCTGGGAAGGAAGATGGGACAATGTACTTCCCTAGTGATACTGCCTCAGGAACCCAAGGAGGGGTCGCTATGAATCAGGTCCAACTCAACAGCACATAACAACAACAACATTTATAAAGCAAGTGAAAAAGGAATTTTGGACATATTAAGTGGGAGACAAAAAGAAGACAATGAAATCAAAGTCAAGATATTATAACTAATAAATTATTCCTTACTTCTATTCATGGATTTTATACTGAAAATTAAGGCAACACCTTATTTGTATATGCCCATGGAATATTTAAAAAATACAACAAAGGAAGTGTCAATAAATGCCAGAACAAAAAAATGCTATTGACATTACAAAAATTACTATTCACATTACAATAAAATTGGATATTAAAGTAATTTAAGCAATCATGCCACCATCTGGAATTTATTTTGTTAATAGTGACACCTCCATGGGTTTCTGAGGCAGTGTCCTATGGAAGTAGATTGCCCAATCTTCCTTCTGAGGAGTGGCTAGTGGTTTTGAACCTCCAGTCTTCTAGTTAGCAGTTAAATGCCTTAGGCACCATGCCATGAGAGCTCCCATTTTAGTAAAATGAATTGTAATATATAAATAAATCTCTGAATATATAGGTATAAAATAAATCTGTTTTTCTTTTTTTCTCATTCAAGAATTTACATGATATAATATATATGGCACATATATGCAGCTGTTAGATGAAAAGTCTCTCTCTATATATATGGTACACAAAAAAAGTAAAAATAATTTAGTAGTTGAATTCAAAGAGATATAATAATAAATTATACCCAAGGGAAGCAAAAGTTAACAATAATGAAATCAAAGAGAAATAAATTAATAAATAGTAGAGGAAAAAATTATAATTAATAATTCATTTAAGATCCCTTTTTGGAGGAAAATTACTAAGCGGCTACTCTGTCAGCTAACCTGATCAAGAAAGAGGGAAGACAGTATGATAAATAAACAAAATAAGACATTATTTGTGGAAATAACCCAAAGTACCAGAGCAATTAAAAGAAGTTTTGTAGACTACTTTGCTCAATTCTATGAAAATTAGTTTGAAATTAATAAAATTAATAATTTCTTAGGTTATAAATTATGAAGTGTGATCTTTGAAAATTTAAATAATCTAAAAGTCATGGAACATTTAATTTGTTAAAAAAAATTATCCCATGAATATCATTATGTTCATATCTTTTCACAAAGTGATTTTTTAAGAAAGAAAAGATATTATATTACTTTTTAGAATGTAGAAAAAGGAGAGTTCCTAAATAGTTCTGTGCTACCATAAATGCCATACTAAGTTCAAAAACGATACCCACAAAAAGGAAACTACAGCAGAGCAATCTGTGTAGTTTCATAAATTTTCAATTTATGAAAATTTATGCCCAAATCATAACGAAATTATTAGTAAATAAAATAACCAACACCCATCTATCATTTTGTTGTACTGTGGTGACTTGATGTTTAGTATTTCAAATAACTGCATGGTTAGCCAGGGTGGAAAGGTTTGAGTGAATCTTCTAAATTAAGACAGACTAGAAAGAAGGACTTGATATTCTACTTCTGAAAATCAGCTCATGAAAATCTTATAAATCAAAACAGCTCATTTGTCTGGCTTGCTTGCTTTGAATATGTCATTAGGATGTATCAATCACTAGAGGACGACAGTTGTTTGGTGAAATAGATGACCACAGATGGTATGGAAGATCCTGATGAGATGGATTGCACAATAACCTCAACAATGTACTCAAAAGTGCCAAAAATAATGAAAATGACTCAGGAACTGGGAATATTTTTTACTACTGTATGTAAGGTCACCATGATTAGTAGTTGACTTGATGGCGGCTATATATCTATAGGTGTTAATAAATAAATAAAATGAAGCAGCATATTTAAAAAAAATAATATGTGGTTATATGCATTCCATTGAATTTAATTTTTAATACATTATCATTGTTGATTTTAAATTTATTTGCTTAATCTAGGGATGTAATTATATATTTTCTCCTTTGTTATATTACTGCATCATCATTAATATATTCATGTGTGACATTTCATTATTAGAAGAAATTATGTTTTCATAGTTAAAATATAAATACAGGTGCTAATTGTGTTCAAAGTCCTTTTCTGATTCTTATGAATTGGGTGATGCTGGGTAAACTGACATTTTCTCACAGAGTAGCAATGTAATAAATGATAGCTTCCAGAAAATATCTGAGTAGCCCCAAGGACACTCCGGACCTGGAAGACTGAAAAGGTGCAACATTCCCCTTGTTACTCTTATACCCCCCACACCCACTTGGTGAATGGAAGTTTGGCCATCTCCCACTCCCTCCCACTTTCTGGGCCTGCAGGAACTCCATCACACTCTGTGTGCTTGGATGGAGCCTGGGTGTGCCCTGCCCTGCCCTCCCCTGATTTTTTTTTCTCTTTCTTTTTTCTGGTTTTTAGTTTGCTTGCTTTTGTCTGTTTTAAAACTACTAATATTAATACTTTTGACCTTTTTCAGCTATTTTCTTTTTCCATGTTCCTGGTTGCAATTTTGTTTTCTTTTTTTCTCATGGTTAACCCCATTCCTTGTTTTCTTTTTGCATTTTTCACATTTTCTCTTCATTATTCTCCTTCTCTGCCTTTTTCTCTTATTGCCCTATCCCCAGATATTGCAGGATTTTTTTTTTTTTTTCCCCTGCTGACCTTCTTACTGGTCCAGAGGGCACAGCCATTTTGATTGTTTACACGTGGCAGCCATTTTGGATATTTAAAGTGACTGAGGGCACAGCCATTTTTAATGCTTACAAGTGGCAACCATTTTGGATTTTAAAGTGATAGCATTCTCATTTGGATTCCAGGGACCTAAGAACTTGCAGCAAGGTGGGAAGCAGGGAGAGGACATAAAAGGCAAAGGGGACCAGAACAGATTAAGAAGTCAGCTGCAGGGATCCAGGTGAAGAGAGGGAACCCAGGCCATGCACCACAAGGAGTAAGTTGGGAAGGCAGGGAGAGGACAGAAAAGGCAAAGGGGATAGGAACAGATTGAGGAATCAACAGCAGGGAGCCAAGTGAGGAGAGGGAACACAGGCAACTCCCCACAAGAAGTGAGGTGGGAAACAAGGAGAGAACATAAAAGGCAAAGGGAACTGGAACAGATCGAGGAGTTAGCTACAAGGATCCAGGTAAGGGTGGTTGGAGGGTTTTCCAACAACTATGGGAGAAAAACTTGTCTGTCAGTTTGTCCTACTGTGGTGATGTGTTGCTGTGAATCTTGAGGCTGTGCCACTGCTATTTCAAAGCCAGTGGGGTACACCTGTTGCACAGATATCAGCCCACCTTACAGACTGAGACAGACTAGGAAGAAGGAGGAGGCCATTCACCTCTCAAAGAACTGGCCAGGGAAAACCTTATGAATGGCAGAGAAACACTGTTTGATACATTACTGCAAAAATTTATGAATAGTCCAGAAACATTGTCCAATACAGTGGAGGAAGATGAGTCACTTAGCTTAGAAAGCTCTTAAATTAGAACTCAGAAAGAGTTGCATTATCAGAGTAAAATCAGCCTTACTCATATGGATAAAGTAAAGATTTCAAGACCTCCATTTGCTGACATGGCACCACTCAAATTGAGGACAAACAGAGGCAAACATCCATTAATAATCGGAACATGGGATGTATGAAGTACAAATCTAGGAAAATTGGAAGTTGTCAAAAATGAAATTGGAACACATAAAGATTGATATCCTGGGCATTAGTGAGCTGAAATGGACTGGTTTTGGCAATTTTGAATCAGACAACCGTATGTTCTACTATGCCAGGAATAACAGTTTAAAGAGGAATGGCATGGCATTCATCATCACAAAGGATGTTTCAAGATCTGTCCTGAAGTACAATGCTATCAGTGATAGGATAATATCCATCCACTTACAAGGAAGACCGTTAATACAACTATTATTCAAATTTATGCATCAACCACCAAAGCCAAAGATGAGGAAATTGAAGATTTTTATCAAATTCTGCAATCTGAAATTGACCAAACTTGCAATTAAGATTTGTTAATTATCACTGGTGACTGGAATGCAAGTTGGAAACAAAATATTATCACCAGTAATTGGAAAATTTGGCCTTGGTGACAGAAATAATGCTGGAACTCACATGGTAGAATTTTGCAAGACCAACGACTTGTTCATTGCAAACACGTTTTTTCAACAACACAGAAAACGGCTCTACATGTGAACTTCACCAGATGGAACACACAGGAATCAGATTGACTACATCTGTGGCAAGAGGCGATGGAGAAGCTCAATATCTTCAGCCAAAACTAGGCCAGGAGTTGATTGTGGAACTGACCATCAACTGCTCATAAGCAAGTTCAACTTGAAGTTAAAGACAATTAAAACAAGTCCACAAGAGCCAAAATAAGATCTTGATATATCCCTTATGAATTTAGAGACCATCAAAAGAATAGATTTGATGCATTGAACACCAATGACTGAAAACCGAGAAGAATTGTGGGATGACATCAAGAGCATTATCTATGAAAAAAGCAAGAAGTCACTAAAAAGACAACAAAAGAAAAGAAGACCAAAATGGATGACAGAAGAGACTCTGAAACTTGCCCTTGAGTGGAGAGTAGCTAAAGCAAATGGAAG
>NW_006921664.1:775987-778071 GCF_000298275.1 Orycteropus afer afer | reverse complement strand
TCAGAAGAGGACGTGGAACAAAGGATATCATAGCTGTTGTCAGATGGATCTTGGCTCAAGGAAAAGAATACCAGAAAGATGTTTACTTGTGTTTTATTGACTATGCAAAGGCATTTGATTGTGAGGATCATGAAAAATTATGCATAACATTGAGAAGAATGGTAATTCCCAAATACTTGATTGTACTCCTGAGGAACCTGTACCTTGACGAGGAGGCTGTTGTTCGAATGGAACAAGGGGACACTGCATGGTTTAAAATCAAGAAGGGAGTACATCAGGGTTGTATCCTTTCCCCATACTTATTCAATCTAGATACTGAGCAAATAATCCTAGAAGCTGGACTATATGGAGAAAAATGTGGCATCAGAATTGAAGGAAGAATCATTAACAACCTGAGATATGCTGATGATACAACTTTGCTTGCTGAATGCGAGGATGACGTGAGGCACTTACTGATGAAGATTGAGGAACACAGTCTGCAGTATGATTACATCTCAATATAAAGAAGACAAAAATCCTCACAACTGGACCAATAAGCAGCATCATAGTAAACGGAGAAAAGATTGAGGCTGTCAAAGAATTCACATTGCTTGCATCTACAATCGATGCCAATGGAAACAGCAGTCAGGACATTAGACGACGTGTAGTACTGGGCAGGTCGACTGCAAAGGAACTCTTTCAAGTGCTGAGGAGCAAGGATGTCGCCTTGAGGACTAAGGTGTGTCTGACACAAGCCATGCATGATTTTTTCAGTTGCCTCCTATGCATGTGAGAGCTGGACAATGAAGAAGGAAGAGTGAAGAGTTGATGCTTTTGAGTTGTGGTGCTGGCGAAGAATGCTGAATGTACCTTGGACTGCCAAAATAACTAACAGATCTGTCCTGGAGGATGTACATCCTTGGAAGCGAGGATGGCCAGACTTCGTCTTACCTATTTTGGTCATGTTATCAGAGGGACCATTCCCTGGAGAAGGATATCATGCTTGGTAAGGTGGATGGTCGATGAAGAATGGGAAGACCTTCAACGAGATGGATTGACACGGTGGCTGAGATAATGGGCTCAAATATAGCAAGGATCATGGAGCTGGCGCGGGATCCAGTGGTGTTTCGTTCTGCTGTGCATGGGGTCGCTATGAGTCTGAAATGACTCAATGACACCTAACAACAACAACATTTAATAATTAATTTAATAATAATTATCATACAGTCATTGAGTGATTTTTCCTAATGTTTATCATACAGTAATTGAATTGAATAAATATTTAATGACGTCTTATCTTGTGCAAGGCAGCATTTTCAACATATTCTCCTTTGAATAAACTAATATGCATCTGTTTTACAGGTTAAATACTCTACTGCTGAATTATATATGCAAAGTTATTGTCATATTTTATTTAATGATTTGTTTTTATTGAACTATTCCCCAACTGGCATATAATTTTTCCCTCTATGAAGTCTAACTTTAATGAGTAAATGACAAATATCCAATAAGTTTAATGTTATTTCAGCATTCACCCATCTGGAGTGTCTTCATGACCAGATCACCTCTAAATTATAGTATTTTGAAAGACATTTGAATAAGGATACCAAAAAGAATCTCGGACTGCCTCAAATTTTTGAAATGAGCATTATAGTTAAACAGAAGATTCATACATAGAGGATGGTAAACTTAAACACTAATTTGAACACAAAAAAACTCTTAATGATATTTTTGTCCTGTGCAATCAAGCACTTAAGTCCTGCACATATAATAATATGTATTGTTCATATGAATGAGGTGGACTCCATTCATTGACCCTCAGTAAGGCTCATGCCCTGTGCTCTTTCAGCAGTGATGACGATTTTTCTGCCTAGATTCATGTTTTGCTTTGCAATAATACAATGCTGAAGCTAAGAATTTGGTAATTAGCTCTGTAGCCAGTAATGAAGCAAACTAAGATATACTAAGCTCAAAATGTTAAGCTATTTACAAAGTGCATAATTCTCTTATTTACTTAAAGCATTCATGTAAATGCACACATAAATATATATATGTGTATACATTTATACATATAAATATGTATGTATGTGTGTGAGTGTGTGTGT
>NW_006921664.1:772417-775887 GCF_000298275.1 Orycteropus afer afer | reverse complement strand
ATATATATAAAGACATAGGAAGAAATGAAGACAGAGAGAAGAGAACATTGAGATGCAAATTAAAATAAGCCTGACATAGAATCAAGTGTCAATTATATACATTTTTAATATTTATTTTATGAAATGGTTTTTAAATTCCATATAGTTTGTAAAACCTCAACTTACACTGGTTTAAGTATATGTAAGGCTCTGGAAACATAAACACTTGAAATTATGTTACTGAAATCCAAATTTAGAAAAAAAAATATTTTTTGTATGGGTCATTTCCAAGGTTGCTCATCAAGATTTTCAACAATTAATTAAAAAAAATAAATAAATAACACACACACACATAAGGTATGCTGCTTAATTCTTTATCTTTGTATCACACACCAGAATGTTTAGCAATAGATTATTTATTATTGAGGTTATTCAATTGAACTTCCATCTATATACTTGGATTTAAAAGTTCATGCATAACAAATTAAAGGTATATTGTTGTTGTTATTGTTACGTCCTGTCGAGTTGGACCCGACTCATAGCGACCCCTCTTTGGGTTTCCGAGGCCATATCACTACGAAAGTACCTAGTGGGTTTGAATTGCCAGCCTTCTGGTTAGCAGTCAAGTGCCTTAGGCACTAAACTACAAAAACTCCTAAGTATGGGTATACTTTCCAAAAGTCACCTTCTAGGGTTGCAAAAGATATCTTTTTGGCTTGTAAAAATAATCTTACACTTTGGTGATCTGGTGATTTATGAGTTAGAGTTTTATAAGACTTTAAGTAATAGAATGCTTAAAATAGCAGTGGCATAATTAAGACAAAAGTATATTCATCACTCATATAAAACCAATCCATTCTCATCCAGAGTTTGCTGCTGAAAGGAACTACTGTTCTAAAACAGGAAGGACTTTAATTCAGGAATTTATGTTCTGATCAAGTTATTAGAAGGGCTGAAGGAGCTGGCCAAAGATTGGGCCTTTTGGAAAGATTCTGAGAGCAGCAGAGTTGACCCATTTACAAAGTTCCTGTCTTGTCACCAGAGAGCCACACTGGTGCACAGGAGTCTCAGAAGATACCAGATTTGGAGACTGGCCATCCAATACTATGATCCAGGAATTCAAAATCAAATCAAGAAGCTGGCTTAGTAATACTCAGTTTAGCCATAAATAGAACTGAAGCTCTGATACATGCCACAACATGGATAAAATCTGAAAACATTAAGGTGAGCAAAATAACTCAGTTGCAGCAGGAAAAACAGATTGATCTATTCTTGTTGTTAGATGCTGTTGTGCTGGTTCCAACTCATAGCAATTCCATGTACAGAAAAATGAAACAGTGCCTAGTCCTGCACCTAGTCCTCACAGTCATCACTATGTTTGAGCCCAATTCTGTAGCCACATCGTTGAGGGTCTTCCTCATTTTTACTAACCCTCTTCTTTACCAAACATAATGAGCTTCTTCAGGAACTGATAGTATGTACAAAGTCTTATCATGCTTGCTTTGAAGGAAAATTTTGGCTGAACATTTCCATGAGAGATTTGTTCATTCTCTGGGCAGTTCATGGTATCTTTGACACCATAATTCATAGGCATCAATTGTTCTTCAGTCCTCTTTACTCACTGTCCAGCATTAACATTCATAGGAGGTGATTAAAAATATCATGCCTTGGGTCAGGTGCATCTTAGCCTTCAAGTGACGTGTTTGGTCTTCAGCACTTTAAAAAGGTCTTTTGCAACAGATATGCCCAATGCAATAAATTGCTTGATTTGACTGTTGCCTCCATAGATTTGATTGTGGATCCAAGTAAAATTAAATCCCTGACACCTTTAATCTTTTCTCTGTTGGTCATGATACTGTTTATTGGTCCAGTTGTGAAGATTTTTGTTTTCTTTATTTTGAGGTGTAATCCTGGTAGTATAGTGTCTAAAGCACTTGACTGCTAACCAGAAGGCTGGCGGTTCAAGCCCACCAGCCACTCCTCAGAAGGAAGGTTGGGCAACCCTACTTTTGTAGTGATACTGCCTTAGAAACCCAGGGAGGGGTCGCTATGAGTCGGGGCAACTCGACGGCACATTAACAACAACCATATTGAAGCCGGTAGTCTTTGATTTCATCAGTAAGTGCTTCAAGTGTTCTTTACTTCCAACAAGCAAGGTTGTGTCACCTGCCTGTTGCAGCTTATTGAGGAGTCTCCCTCCAATCCTCATGCCATATTCTTCATCTAGTCCTGCTTCCCAAAGTACTTGCTCAGCACACAGAGTGAACTAGGTTGTTGAAGGGATACAATCCTGACACACACCTTTACTGATTTTAAACCATGTTTAAACCCTATTCTGTTCGAAAGGCTGCCTCTTGGTCTATGCTTACATGTTCCCCATCAGCACAACAAAATAGTCGGGAATTCCCATTCATCATGATATTATCAGTAATTTTTTTATGATCCACACAATCTAATGTCTTTGCATAGTCAGTAAAACACAGATAAACATCTTTCTGGTACCTGTGCCTTAAGCCAAGTTCCATCTGACATCAATAATGGTATCTCTCTTTCCACATCCTCTTCTGAATCCAGCTTGAATTTCTAGCTATTAACTATTGATGTACTGTAGTAATCTCTTGTGATATATTTTCATCAAATTTTACTTCTTTTGTTCCTTCCTGTGCCATTCAATATTTGGCCCACAGATTCCTTCAATATTGTGACTCAAGGCTTGAGTTCATTCTTCAGTTTTTTCAGCTTTAGAAATGCTGAGTATCTTCTTCTCTTTAGGTTTTCTAACACCAGGTATTTCCACATTCCATTATAATACTTTATTTTGTCTACTCATGGCACCCTTTGAAATCTATTCAGCTCTTCCATTTTTTCATTTCTTTCATTCATTTTAGTTTCTCTCCATTCAAAATCAAGTTTCAGAGTCTCTTCCTACATCCATTTTGGTCCTTTCTTTCTTTCTTCTTCTTCTTCTTATTGTGCTTTCTTCTTATTATTATTATTATTGTGAGGAAAGCAGACACAACAAGACATTTTCCAGAATAATTTCCATATTAAAGCTCAGGGACATTGATGACAATTTTCATGTTGTGCCATTGTTATTGTTATCTTTTTCAAAAATATCCCACCAACATTAGCAACAAAATGCCCCTCAAACAAAAACTTCCCCTTTCTCCCTCCCTCCTGCCCATAGCAACCACTAATAATCTTTGGTATATATATGTTGTAGTTGTTATGTGTCATTGAGTCAGCCCTGACTCATAGTGACCCCTCCTTGGGTAGCTGAGGCAGTATCACTATGGAAGTAGACCACCCAGTCTTCCTTCTGAAGAGTGGTTGGTGGAATTGAACTGCCAGCCTTCTGGTTAGCAGTCAAGTGCCTTAGGCACTATGCTACCAGAGCTTCTATACATCAAATATATATGGTATATATACATATATATATACACACACACACACATATATATACATATATATATATACACATATATATACAT
>NW_006921664.1:765831-772081 GCF_000298275.1 Orycteropus afer afer | reverse complement strand
TATCCCATTCCTAGTGTCCAACAAAGAGTTTTCTTTACATGTATAAATCTTTCATTAAGTTTTACAGTAATGATCTAATAAAATATTTGTCCTTCTGGGCTTGACTTATATCACTCAGCATAATGTCCTCCAAGTTCATCCATGTTATAAGGTGTTTTGTAGATTATACATTATTCTTTAGGGTTGCATAATATTCCTTTTTGTGTATGAACCACAGTTTGTTATCCATTCCTCTGTCAATGGACATTTAGGTTGTTTCCGTCTCCATGCTATTGCAAATAGTGTTGCAATGAATATACGGGTGTGGATATATCTATTTGAGTCTATTTGTGGCTTTTTTAGGATATATATCCAATAATGATATTGTTGGATCAAATAGTATTTCTATTACCAACTTTTTAAGGAATCACTATACCAATTTCTGCACAGGTTGTATCAGCAGAGTATAAGTGTCCCAATCTCTGCATATCTTTGTCAGATAATTTGTTATTTTCTATCTTATTGAACTTTGCTATTCATGCTTGTATGAGATGGTGTCTCATGGTTGTTTTGATTTTCATCCTTGTAATCACTAATGACTGTGAACATTTCTTCATGTGTTCATTGGCTGCCTAAATATCTTCTTTGGTGAAGTGTCTGTTATGTGTTCTGTCCATTTTTAGTTTTTTTTTTTTTTTAGTTGAAGTATTGGAATTTCCTATAAATTTTAGAGATACAACCTTTGTCTAATCTGTCATTGCAGAATATTTTTTCCTATTTACAAATGGGTTCTATTTTTACTCTTTTGGAAAAGTCTTTTGATGGACATAAGAATTTCATTTTTAGAAGGTCCCAATCATCCAGTTTATCTCCTGCTGTTTGTCATCTTAGGTTATGGTTGATAGTCTATTTATGCCATGAATTATTGTCTCTAAGTTTGCCCTTATTTTTTATTTGATAAACTTTATTTTGTTAGTTTCAACATTTACGTCATTAATTCATTTGGAGTTATTTTTGTGTATGATGTGAGGTGCGGATCTTGTTTCCTTTATCTGCAAATGGATATCCAGTTTGGCAAACACCATTTGTGAAAGACTCTATCTCTATCTTATTGAATATATTTCAGCCCTTTGTCAAAGATCAGCTGACAGAAGGTGGATAGATATATTTCTGGTTCTCAATTCTTTTCCATTGTTCTTTGTCTATGTTGTTGTTACGATAACAGGCTGTTTTGACAACTGTGACTGTGTAGTAGGTGTGGTGGTTAAGTTTATGTGTCAACTTGGCTGGGCTTTGTTGAATGCCTGGGGAGCTGGTTGTAGTATTCCCCATGATGAAACTGGTAATCAACTCTGTGGTGGAATCTACTGTGAGCAGCTGGGTAGCTGCTTTTGGTATGTAGTCTTCTCCCCATATATAAGAAACAGCTTTGAGAATGGTCTCTAGCTTTTGGCTCACTTGAACTCTGCATGTTGCTATGTCATTGTTCAGAAGCCTGCCATGCTCTGCTGACCTTGGAACCTTTAATGAATTTGAATTAATGGCTTGCTGTATGGGTTGGTAACATTGAGACTGTTTTCTCATTACTTGTCAACATTGGGCTTGTCAGCCTCAGTAGCCAGCAGCTGAGTGAAGAAAAGTCTCCAGGTTCAGTGGGCCAGGAGCAGGAGGCAGAGCTGAAGCCCAAGGTTGAGGGGCTTTCACCCAGCTCCTAGAGTCTGGCACTTTGAACTCAGACTTAAAGCCTCCAAACTGTAAGAGAATAAACTCCTGTTTGTTAAGGTTATCTTATTTGTGGTATACTCCTGTCAGAGCAGCACTAGGTAACCAGAACAGAATATGGTACCGAGATAGTGGGGTTGTGCTCTGACAGATACCTAAAATGTAGAAACAGTAGTGGCCTGCATCCTTGACCTGAGACCACAGTAGAGAGACCCCAGCATGCAGCATGAGAAATGGTAGGAGCAGAGTCAAGAGACTGGCCTGAGACAGTGATAGCCATGCCAGCAGCCCACAGAGGAGAAAGCTGGATGCCAATGCACAGGCAGCTTCCTGGCAGAGTGGGTTGCCTTTGGGCATTAATTGGTAGAAGAGATCAACATGAAATGGAGTAGCAGTTTGGCTGGCCCACAGATAAGAAAGCTGAGTGCTTTTTGGTCAGGAAGATTTGTGGTGGAGTGGGTTGCCTTTGGCATTTATCACCAGAGGTGGAGATACCAAGGAAATAAGAAGCAGAGCTGCCTCAGCCTTGAGGGTAGGACCATGACCTTTGGGGGTGGAACAATCATGGCTTCCTAAGTTTCAAAGAGCCAGACCTTCACCAACTTGGTTCTGGAGTGTGGGGCTGCTTGTTCTTGTAAGCCAGTTCAATGGAGCCATAGCCACTGCGCAAGAGTGAGGAGGCAGGGCTGCCATGCCCAAGAGATAGAGGAACATGGCCCACGAGGCTAATGGGGTGAAGTTGTCACTTACAGAAACTAGGGACTGGAGCCACCTAGTGAGAGAGATCTTTACAGATGCCACCCACTGAAGATCTGTACAGGTGCCAAGATGACAAAGGATGGAATTGTGGTAGTTATATTACTGTGTCAACTTGGCTGGACATGGTTGAATGCCTGGTTGTAGTATTCCCCATGATGAGACTGGTAATCAAATCCATGATGAATCTACTGTGAGCAGCTGGGTAGCTGCTTTGGGTATGTAGTGTTCTTCCCATATATAAGAAACAGCTTTGGGAATGGTCTCTAGCTTATGGCACACTTGAACCCTGCATGTAGCTGTTTCATTGTTCAGCAGCCTGTCATGCTCTGCTGACCTTGGGAACTTTAATAGACTTGAATTAATGGTCTGCTGTGTGTTTTGGTAACATTGGGACTGTGCCTTATTACTTATCAACCTTGGGCTTATCAGCCTCAGCAGCCGGCAGCTGAGTGAAGAAAAGCCTCCAGCTTCAGTGGACTGGGAACATTAGGTAGAGCTGAAGCCCAAGGTTGAAGGGTTTTCACCCAGCCACTTGTTATGTGCCGTCGAGTCAAACCCGACTCATAGCGACCCCTCCTTGGGTTTCCGAGGCAGTATCACTACGGAAGTAGGATTGCCCAACCTTCCTTCCAAGGAGTGGCTGGTGGGTTTGAACCGCCAGCCATCTGGTTAGCAGGCAAGTGTCTTAGCCACTATGCTACCTGGGAATTTGAACTAGGACTTAAAGCCTCCAAACTATAAGAGAATAAACTCTTTGTTTGGTTAAGGCAATCCCATTTGTGGTATATTCCTGTCAAAGTGGCACTAGGTAACCAGAACAGTAGGTTTTGAGATCTGGGAGTGTGAGTTGTTCTGCTTCAGCAGTGTTTGCATATCCTGGGCATCTTACCTTTACATATAAAATTAGTGATTGATTTTCCCATTTCTTTAAATAATGTTTATGGAATCTGAATCAGAACTGCATTGAATGTATAGATTGCTTTGGGTAGTATTGACATTTTCACCATGTTCTATCCTCCCAGTATGTTCCATCTTCTATCATATTGTATTCCATTTATGGAGTTCTCTAATATCTTCTTGAAGCAGGAAAGGAGGGAAAGCCAGAGATAACAAAAGCAGCAGGATCCAGGTAAGGGGAGGGAAACAGGCCCCATCCAAAAGGCAGGCAGGAGAGAAAGGTGGAGATGAAAAAGCAGCAGGATCCAGGCTGGAGCCAGAAAAGGGGAGGGAAGAAAGATTTCAAATAGCTAAGGGAGACCAATTTGTCTGTCAGTTTGCTATACTATGTTGGCTTGTGTGTTGCTGTGAGGTTTGATGCTGGTACCAATGGTGTTTCAAATGTCAGCAGGGTCGCACATGCTGTAGTTTTCAACACAGCTTACAGACTGAGACAGACTAGGAAGAAGGAAGAGACCATCTGTTCTGGTTACCTGGTGCCACTCTGACAGAAATATGCCATAAATAGGAATGGTCTTAACAAACAGTTCAAAGTGTCAGGCTCTAGGGGCTGGGTGGAAGCCCCTTAACCTTGAGGTCTAGCTCTGCCTCCTGCTTCCAGCCCACTGGAGCTAGAGGTTTTTCTTAACTCAGACAGCTGCTGGCTGCTGAGGCTGGGAAGCCCCAAGGTTGACAAGTAAAAAGGCACAGTCTCAATGTTACCAGACCACACAGCAGGCCATTAACTTAAGTCCATTGCAAGTCCCAAGGTCAGCAGAGCATGGCAAGCTGCTGAACAATGTCATGGCTACATGCAGGGTCCAAGCGCCATAAACTAAAGACCGTTCCCAAGACTTCTTCTGCTATACAGGAAGCAGATCAAATACCCAAAGGCAGCCACTCAGCTGCTTGTAGTAGATCCTACCATGGAGTTGATTGTCAATCTTATTATGGGGAATAACTACCACCAGTTGCCCAGCCACTCAACCAGGCCCAGCCAAGTTGACACAAAAACATAACTACCACACCATCCACTTCTCAAAGAATTGGCCAGGGAAAACCTTATGAATAACAGAGAAACACTTTCTGATACATTACTGGGGAACTTTATGAATAACCCAGAAATATTGTCCAATACAGTGCAGGCAGACAAGCCCCTTAGGTAAAAAAGCACTCAAAATATGACTGGGAAAGACCTGCCTCCTCAGAGTAGAACCAACCTTAATAATATGAATAAAGTAAAGCTTTCAGGCCCTACATTTTCTGATGTGGCACAACTCAAATTGAGGAGAAACAGCTGCAAACATCCATTAATAATTGGAACATGGAATATATGAAGTATGAATCTAGGAAAATTGAAAGTTTCCAAAAATGAAATTGAATACGTAAAAATTGATATCCTTGTCACTAGTGAGCTGAAATGGACTTGTTTTGGCCATTTTGAATTGGACAACAATATGATCTATTATGCTGGGAATGACAATTTGAAAAGAAATGGTTTGGCATTCATCATCTCAAAGGATGTTTCAAGATCTGTCCTAAAGTACAATGCTGTCAGTGATAGGATAATATCCATATATCTACAAGTAAGACCAATTGATACTACTATTATTCAAATTTACACACCAACAACCAAAGCCAAAGATGAGGAAATTAGAGATTTTTATTCACTTCTGTCCTCTGAAATTGATGGAACATGCAGTCAAGATGTGTTAATTATCACTGGTGACTAGAATGTAAAACCTGGAAACAAAAGAGAATCACTGGTAGTTGGAAAATTTGGCCTTGAAAACAGAAATAATTCTGGAGATCACAAGATAGCATTTTGAAGATCAAGAACTTATTCATTGCAAACACCTTTTTTCAACAACACAAATGGTGGCTATACACATGGACTTCACCAGATGGAGTACACAGGAATCAGGTTCACTACATCTACGGCAAGAGGTAATGGAAAAGCTCAATATCTTTAGCCAAAACAAGGCTAGGAGCTGATTGTGGAGCAGACCAACAACTGCTCATATGCAAGTTCAACTTGAACTTGAAGACAATTAAAACAAGTCCACAAGAGCCAAAATACATTGAATATATTCCTCCTGAATTTAGAGACAATCTAAAGAATGGATTTGATGCATTGAATACCAGTGACCAAAAACCAGAAGAATTATGTGATGACATCAAGAACATCATCCATGAAGAAAGCAAGAGGTAACTAAAAAGATAAGGAAGAAAAGACCAAAATAGATGTCAGAAGAGACTCTGAAACTTGCCCTTGAGTGGAGAACAGCTGAAGCAAATGGAAGACATGTCAAGATAAAAGAACTGAACAGAATATTTCGAAGAGGAGCTTGAGCAGACAAAGCCAATTACTATAATTAAATATGCAAAGACCTGCATTTAGAAAACAAAAAGGGACAAATATGCTCAATATTTCTCAAGCTGAAAGAACTGAGTAAAACATTAAAACCATGAGTTGAAATATTGAAAGTTTCTATGGGAAAAATATTGAATGATGCAGGAAGCATCAAAAGAAGATGGAGGAATACACAGAGCCACTGTGCCAAAAATGAACTGGTTGATTTTCATCCATTTTAGCAGGTGGCATATGATCAAGAACCAATGGTACTGAAGGAAAAATTTGAAGCTGCACTGAAAGAATTGGTGAAAATCAAGGCTCCAGGAATTGAGGGAATACCCACTGATATGTGACATTTGACTGCTAACCAAAAGGCTGGTGGTGCGAACCACCAGCCCCTCCTTGGAAGGAAGACTGGGCAATCTATTTTCATAATGATACTGCCTCAGAGCTCTGGTAGCATAGTGGCTAAGACACTTGCCTGCTAACCAGACAGCT
>NW_006921664.1:748669-764861 GCF_000298275.1 Orycteropus afer afer | reverse complement strand
CTGCAGTATGGATTACATCTCAATATAAAGAAAACAAAAATCCTCACAACTGGACCAATAAGCAGCCTCAAGATAAATGGAGAAAAGATTGAAATTGTCAAAGACTTCGCATTGCTTGGTTCTACAATCAATACCAAGGGAGGCAGCAGTCAGGACATAAGATGACATACATCACTGGGCAAGTCGGATGGAAAAGACCTCTTTCAAGTGCTGAGGAGTAAGGATATCTCCTTGAGGACTAAGGTGCACCTGAAACAAGCTATGATATTTTCAATTGTCTTTTATGCATGTGAGAGCTGGATAATGAATAAGGAAGACTGAAGAGGAATGGGAGCCTTTGAGGTGTGGTGCAGGTGAAAAATACTGAAATTACCATGCACTGCTGAAAGAACTAACAAATCTGTCCTGGAGGAAATGCAGCTGGAATGCTTCTTGGAAGTGAGAATGGCCAGACTTCATCTCACCTACTTTGCTCATGTTAGAAGGGACCATTCCCTGGAAAAGGATGCCATGCTTGGTAAGGTGGAGGGTCGATGAAAGAGGGGAAGGCCCACAATGAAATGGATTGGCACAATGGCTGCGGTGATGGGCTCAAGTATAGCAAGGATAATGGAACTGTCGTGGGACTAGGCAGTGTTTTGTTCTGCTTTGTATAGGGTTGCTATGAGTTGGATATGACTCGAGCGCACCTAACAGCAATAATAGTTTATTGAAGTAATGTTTTATAGTTTTCTTTGTGTATGTCTTTTGTGTTCCTGATAAGATTTATTGCCAAATATCTT
The DNA here is from genome assembly GCF_000298275.1 of Orycteropus afer afer. Classification (NCBI taxonomy): domain Eukaryota; kingdom Metazoa; phylum Chordata; class Mammalia; order Tubulidentata; family Orycteropodidae; genus Orycteropus; species Orycteropus afer. The sequence goes on along the minus strand of NW_006921664.1, from coordinate 764,079 downwards.
TTTGGTAGCTTTTATAAATGGTATTGATTTCCTTATTTGCTTTTCAGAGACCTCTTTCCCGGTGTAGAGGAATCCAACTGATTTTTGTTCATTGATCTTGTATCCTGCCACTATGCTAATCTTTCAATAAGTTCCAGTACTTTTGCTTCAGAGTATCTTAGGTATTATATTTATAGATTCATATCACCTACAAATAGGGATAGTTTTACTTCTTCTCTACCAATTTGGATGCTTTTGATTTTCCTTTCTTGCCTTATTGCCCTGGCTAGGATTTCCAATACAGTGTTGAACAATAGTGGAGATAGAGCCCATCCTTGTCTAGTGTCTGTTCACACAGGGAATCTTTTCAGTCTCCCACCATTGAGAATAATGTTGGCTATTGATTTTGCAGATTTTCCCTTTATTATGTTGAGGAATTTCCCTCTATTCCTATATTTCTGAGAGTTTTTATCAGGAATGGGTGTTGGTTTTTATCAAATACCTTTTCCACATCAATTGATATGATCATGCAGTTTTTTTTTTTTCCCTTTATTTTGCTTTTGAGATGAATTATATTGATTGTTTTTCTAAAGCTGAGCCATTCTTGCACATCTGGTATGAATCCCACTTGATCATGATGTATTATTTTTTGATATGTTGTTGGAGTCTTTTGGCCCGCATTTTGTTGAAGATTTTTGCATTTGTATTCTTGAGGAATACTGGTCTATAGTTTTCCTTTATAGTGGTGTCTTTGCCTGGGTTTGGTAACTGGGTTATGGTTGCTTCATTTGAATTTTGGAGAATTCCATCCTTCTCTATGTTCTGGAATCGTTTGAGTAAGATTGGTGTCAGCTCTTTTCTGTATGATTGGTAGAATTCTCCAGTGAAATTATCTGGTTCAGGACTTCTTTTTTTGTTGCTAATTATTTTTTAATGATCTGTTCAATTTCTTCTTCTGTTATGGATCTATTCAAGTTTTCCACCACAGTCTGTGTTAGTTTAGGTAAGTAGTGTGTTTCTAGAAATCTATCCATTTCTTTCAAATTTTCAAATTTGTTGGAGTACAGTTCTTCATAGTATACCAATATTATTAATATTTTTTGTTTCTATTGCTTCTGTTGTGACATCACCCCTTTCAAATCTTAGTGTTACTTATGTCTTCTCCATCTTTTCCTCTGTTAAGTGTGTCAGCGATTTGTCGAATTTCTTAATCTTTTCAAAGAAACACTTCTAATCTTATTATTTCCATTGTCTTTCTATCTCCTGTTTCATTTATTTCTGCTTGAATTTTTATTATATTTTTCTTCTGATGATTGTAAGCTTTTCCTTTTGATGCACTTTTTCCTTATTGTTGGATATGTTGGGTTAAGGTGCTAATTTTCACTCTTCTTGTTTGATATGTGCATGTGTGGCTATAAATTGCCCTCTGATTACTGTTTTTGCTGTGTCCCAAAGATGTTGGCATATTGTGTTTTCATTCTTAATTGATTAATTTCATTTTTCATATCTCATATTACCCCAGGATTTTCAAGGAGGGTGCTATTCAGTTTCCATGTGTTTGCTCTTTTTTCCATTGGTCTTCCTGGTGTTGATTTCTAATTTTATAACATTGTGATCTGACAAGCTGCTTTCCAATATTTCAGTGATTTTAAATTTATTGAGGCTTGTTTTATGGCCTAACATATGGTCTATGCTGGACATCATTTTATGTGTGCTGGAGAAGAATGTATATTGTGCTGTTATTGGGTGAAGGGCTCTGTAGATGTCTGTACGGTTAAGCTGGTTGATCACATTGTTTAATTCTTCTGAATCTTTGTTGAGTTTCTTTCCTGTTGTTCTGTCTTTTATTGAACATGATGTATCAAATTTCCCGACTATAACTGTAGATTTATCTATTTGTCTTTTCAATTCTGTTATCCAACTTATTTATTTTGGGAATTTTTTATTGGGTGTGCAGATATTTATTATGGTTATGTCTTCTTGTTCATTTGATTCTTTAATCATTATATAATGTCCTTCCTTGTTCCTTATGGTCATTTTTGTCTTAAAGTCTATTTTATCGGAATTAATATTGCCACTCTTGCCCTTTTTTGGTTGCGATTTGCTTGGTATACATTTTTCCAACCTTTGAGTTTTAGTTTATTTTTATCTTTGTGTCTAAGGTGAGTCTCTTGTAGACAGTATATTGATGGGTCAAGTTTTCTTATCCAGGCTGCAACTTTCCATCTCTAGAGGGTGCATTCAATCCACTTATATTCAGAGCAATTATTGACAGGAATTAATTTATTAATGTCATTTATTTATTTGTTTTGTTGTTGTGGTGGCACTGATTTCTTTGTTCCATATAATTTTCTGTGCTGAACTCATTTTGTTTATGAATCATGTGAATATCTCCTTCCTTGGTATAGTTTTAGTATTTGCTAAATATTTGTGTTTGTCCCCTTTTCTATTTTGATGCAAATGCTTATTATTTTCCTTTGAAGGTACCCTGTGATTTATTATTTTCTTCCCAAATTTAAAACTGTTCTATTTTGCAAATGTGTTGATTTCCTTCCCAAATTTAAAACTGTTCTATCTTGCAATGTGTTAATTTCCTCACCATTTAGAAATTCTGTAGCTATACTTCCTATTACCTCTTTTTGGTTTGCAGTTGTCCTCATTTACCAATTGATGTCTCTGGTTCCTTGTTCACAGTCTTGTACACTTATTTTACTTTTACTACTTCTCTAATGGGGTTGGCTTCTGGGGTATATCATCATGTGTGTTAATCATCGGTTGTTGTTTTTGTTCCTAGTTTTCTTTTGGAAATATTCCCTCTAAGATCTTTTGTAAGGTTGGTCTGGTTTAACAAATTCCCTTAATTTCTGCTTAACTGGAAAGCCCTTAATTTCACCATCTTATTTGAGGAACAGTTTTGATGGTTATATAATTCTTGGTTGGTAATTTTTCCTTTCAGTGTTTTATGTATATCATCCCATTGCCTTCTTCCCTGCATGATTTCTGCTAAGAAATCAAAGCTTAGTTGTTTTTTGTTTGATTGTTTTTCCTGTGCTGCTTTCAGGATTCTTTCTTTGTCTTTGGTTTTGGGAGGTTTGATTATATGTCTTGGTGAGTTTCTTTTGGGGTCTTTCCTGTTTGGTGTTCATTAAACTCCTTGACTGGATATATTCTCTTCTTTTGTATTAGGGAAATTCTCTTCCAATAAATCTTCAACAAATTTCTCTAGGTTTCATATGTCTATTTCTGTTCTGGAATTCCCATTACACATAGATTAGTCCTCTTGATGGTATCTCACATGAGTCTTAGGATTTCTTTATTTTGTTTTGGCCTTTTGTCTGATGGATCCCTTAATAAAGTAGTATTGAGGTATTCATCTTCAATCTCAGTAATTCTGTCTTCTATTGATTTGATTCTACTCCTTTGTCCCTTCAATGTGTTATCTATTTTGGAAATCTTAGTGTTAATCTTCTGGATTTCTATTTGTTGTTTTTTGTATTGCTTCTTTTTTTTTTTTTTGCTTATTTTGTCAATTAGTTCCTTCATTATTTTCCTAATTTTTTTAGAGTTTTTTCTGTGTTTTCCTTAATTTTGTCTGTGTTTTCCTTGATCTTGTCAACATTTTCCTTGATCTGTCTCTCAATCCACTTAAGATACTCAGATATAATTCTTGCAAATTCCTTATAATGGAGTTCCAATGTAGCTTCTTTCTCAGGGATGTTTTCTGGATTTGTATCCTGATCTATTTTTTCTTATATTTTATCTTGCTTTTTTGAATGGACTGTGATGGTCTGTTTTCTTTTAGACATTATGTTGGTGTTGTATTTATGTTTAATTTGCAGATGTATGTTGGCCAGATTTTAAATTTTTTAAAATTATTTTATTTAGTTTTGATATATCTGTATGAGCTGTGTATGGTGCTCCTCTATTTGCTAATTGTTAGCTCTCAACAACTTGCATCCTGTTTCCTGGTGGGTGTGATAGAGAATGAGGTTGTGTGCACAGATCTCCATTAGCTGTTTGCAAAGAGCAGTTAAGAGTGAATTGAGCTGTTATGGGCAGCCATCTATTGTTGGTGAGTTGGTGCAATAGTAAGCAGTGGCTCTCACTCAGTGGTTGGGGCTTAAGGAGATGCAGGTATGGTTGGGTTGTGTGGGGATGGTTGCTGTCTCTCACTGAATTAGACAAAAAACATTAAAAAAACTCAACAAAATAAAAACAAGAGGGGAAGAAAACTCAAAATGCAGAAACAAACAGGAAGAATCACACACACACACAATAAATGAAATAAATGAGAATAAAAATTTTCAAAAGATATTACAAAAGGATTTAAAAATATTATATAATGAGTGAAAGGGAAAAAATTAACCCCAATATCTAAGGTGGTAGGAATAAGAGAAGGGCAAAAGTGAAAGAACAGTAAAGAAAAAAATAAGAAACTGAAGAAGTAAAAACCAAGAATAAGAAGAACCAAAAGAAAGAAAAAAGAAAAGAACCAGGAAAAGGGAGGGGGAAAAAAAAGGATCAGGAAAGACAACCAGGTTTAAAAAAAAGGAAGACAAAAACAATACTTAAAAAACAAAACAAAACAAAAAAATCTCTGTGTTGGGGGTGGAGCATTGTACCCAGGCTCTGTCAGGGCACGGACAGGATAGAATTCCTGCTGGTTAAGCAGGTGAGTGGCAGCAGGGTAAGACCACACCCTTATTCACCAAGAGGGTGTGGGGTATAAGAGCAACAAGAGAAATATTGCACCTCTCCAGTTGTCAGCCTCCAGTGCAGCTGCCCCTGCTGTCCCCAGCAAGCAGAGCCCACTCTTATGTCACTATTCAGGTAAGAACATCAATCACATATATCCAAAATGGCCATGCCCCTGCCTGAGATCATTCAACATAGCTACATCCTCAGGACAATCTCTGGTTGTCCACAGGTCCATTTGTGTCCTTCCCCACCCTTTTCCTCTCAGCTTGAACTTACATATGAGCAGTTGATAGTCTATTCCTTGGTCGGCCTCTGGCCTTAATCTTACTGATGAAATTGAGTTTCTTAATCATCTTTTCCCACAAATGTGGTTAATTTGATTTCTGTATGTGCCATCTGTGAAGACTCACATGGATAGTTGCCATTTATTTTGTTGACTATGTTGTTGTTGTTATGTGCTGTCGAGTCAGCCCTGACTCATAGTGACCCCTCCTTGGGTTTCCGAGGCAGTATCACTACGGAAGTAGGATTGCCCAACCTTCCTTCCGAGGAGTGGCTGGTGGGTTTGAACCGCCAGCCTTCTGGTTAGCAGTCAAGTGCCTTAGCCACTATGCTACCAGAGCTCCCTTGTTGACTATAGTCATTTGCAATTAATAAGTCGTTAGTCTGACAAAATTCTATCATGTTATTTCTGGTGTAGTTTGTAACATCAAGGCCATATTTTCCAGCTATCAATCCTTTTTTGTTTCCAACTTTTTCATTCTAATCACCAGTCATTAACAATGCATCTTGATCCCATATATGATCTATTTCAAAGGAAAAAGTTGGTAGAAATTTTCAATTTCTTCATCTTTTGCATTAGCGATTGGTGCATAAATTTGAAAAATATTAATTATCTTCCTTATAGGCCAAAGGATATTATTCTATAACTGACAGCATTGTACTTCAGGCTAGATTTTGAAATGTTATTTTTGACAATGAATGTCATGCCATTCCTCTCCTATTTGTCATTCCTGGCATAGTAGACCATATGTTTGTCCAATTTAAAATGGCCAATGTCATTCCATTTCAGCTCACTAAAGGATAGGATATCAATCTATAAGCATTCCATTTTACTTTTGATGAATTCCAAGTTTTCCCAGATTTTTATTTCATACACTTCATATTCTAATTATTAATGGATGCTTGCAGCTGTCTCCTCTCATTTTGAGCCATTCCGTACCAACAAATGAAATTACTGTAAACTTTAATCCATCGATGTCACTAAAATCCACTCCAATTTGATGAGATACCTCTTACCAGTCATATTATGAGTGCCTTTCTACTTGAGGGGGTCACCTTCTAGCAATTTTCAGACAATGTTTCACTGCTATTAAGGTTTTCATTGACAAATGTTTTTCTCAGTAGACCACCAGGTCCACCTTCCTAGTCTTTCTTAGTCTGGAAGCTCTGCTGAAACCTCTTCACCATGTGTGATCCTGTTGGTATTTGAAATACCAGTAACATAGCTTCCAGCATCACAGCAACACTCATACCACCACAGCATGACAAAATTGACAGATGAGTGGAGGTTTGTTGTATGGTTTAACTTTATATGAAATAAACTATGATATAGAAGCCAAAGATTATTAGTTGTTACCCAGTGTGGAACAGAGGGATAGTTTTTGCTTATTGGTCATTGAGTTTATTTAATCATGGTGGAATACTTTGGAAAAGAAAAGAAAGTTTCACAGCTTAAAAAACATGATCGGTATCACTGAAGTATACATATAGAAATTATTGAATTGGTGTATGACTTTTGTGTATATTTTCACCATGATTAAAAAATATAATAATAAAACTAGACATATTCACACTGCTTCTTGACTTCAGGAAGCTGGAGAATGAGGAATAGAATATGTGGTCTTGTTAATCAATGATGGAGCCAGGAGCCATAGAAACATGACTTGTTTCAATTCCAGATAATGTACTCATTAACCCATGGCTGTCAAGTGGATTAGAATCCTGTAGGGACAGAGTAGAACTACCCAACAGGTTTCCAAGGCTGTAATTTTTTTTTAATTGTTATTTAGGTGAAAATTCACTTTCCATAGAGCAGTTCACATACACTTTGTCTCATGACATTGACTACAGTTTACCACAATGCAAAATCTCCCCTCCCACTTCTTCCCGATAGTTATTTCTTCCCCGTGTCCATCACTCCATGCCTCTCTGCCTCCCCTGAGCTGTCTCCCTGTGCATAAACAGCCCTTCTTTCTCCCAGCCCTTCTTTCTCCCATGATTGTTCTCTCCAAGGAGTGTATCAACCTCATGTAAATGTTCAACTCATATGCTTGTCTTTTGTTTGGCTGGAAGCCATAAGTGTGGGTTCAATTTCACATCTGAAGGGCAGCTAGGGGCCATAGTCTCAGTGGTTCCACCAGGCTCTATCAGGCCAGCAAACCTGGTCTCTCCCCCCCACCTTTATTTTTATTCCAAAATGATTTTGAGTTTTGAATCACATTCTTTTCCCTCTCTATCCAGGATCTCCTACATAGATACCCCTCCAATTTGTTGACAGTGGTAGCCAGGCACCATCTAGTTCTTCTGCTCTCATAGTCGTATAGGCTGTGGATCACATGGTGTACCATTCGCTAGCACTAATTTTTTGCATGAGTCTTTGCTTTTCTTCATACATTTTTGCTCCGGATGAGGAGAGACCCATCGTTGCACCTAGATGGCTGCTTGCAAGCTTTTTAGATACGAGTTGCTACTTGTCAAAGTAGGAAGTGGAACAATGTTTTGTGTAGTGTGTTATGCCAATTGAGCTAGATGTCCCCTGTTACTATGGTCTGGAGCCCACAGATTCAACTACTTGGTCCATCTGGGTAAGTGGCTGTGACCAAGAAGTGACTATAACCTTGTCCCTTGCCAGCTCTACCCTATACTTGGGAATTCAGATCATACAAATACGCTTATAGGACCATTGTCTGCCAACCCTATACATGGCCTTGGGTACACTCCCCGCTTCATACACATACCTAATAGTTCAGCCTATCCACCAATCTATCCACCTGTATACCCATGTTTGCCTTTACTGACAACTCAGTACTCTATGTGCAAAAGGGTTCATCTTTGTTGTCTGTACCTCCCATGTACCTCTCTATGTCCTCTTCCTCAGTACCACCATGTTGATCACTCACGTTTGGTACATTGCCCTTCTCTTCACCCAAATCAATACTTATCTCTACCTATCTAACAGTGTTCCCTACCTTCCCCTCCCACCCCTAGTAACCAACAAAGAAAATTTCCTTCCATAGACTTCCTTCCTTGACTTTTACAGTAATGGACTAACACAATACTTGTCCTTCTGTGATTGACTTATTTCACTCAGCATAATGTCCTCCAAGTTCATTGACATTATGCAGTGTTTTTCAGATTCCACATTATTTTTTAGGGTTGCATAGTATTCCATTGTGTGTATGTACCAAAATTTGGCTATCCGTTCCTCAGTTGATGGAGACTTACACTGTTTTCATCTTTTGCCTATTATATATAGTGCTGTGATGAACATGGGTATGCATACGTCTGTTTTTGTCATGGGTCTCACTTCTTTAAGATATATACCTAGTAATGGAATGGCTGTGTCAAATGGCATTTGTAATTCCAACTTTTTAAGGAATCATCATATTACTTTCCACAGTGGTTGTACCATTTCACAATCTCACCAGCAGTGTATGAGAGTCCCAATCTCTCCACATCCTCACCAGCATTTGTTATTTTGTGTCTTGTTGAACTTTGCTACTAGTGCTGGAGCAAGATGGTACCTCATTGTTGTTTTGATTTGCATCTCTCTAATAGCTAATGATCATGAGAATTTCTTCGTATTTTTGTTGGCCACCTGGATATCTTCTTCGGTGAAGTGTCTATTCAGGTCTTCTGCCTATTTTTTAATTAGTTTATCTGTCTCATTGTTATTGAGGTGTTGGAGTTTCTATAATTTCTAGAGATAAGTCCCTTGTCATATATGCCATTGTGAAATATTTTTTCCAATTTGTAGGTTCTCTTTTGATTCTTTTGGAGAAGTCTTTGAAAGCACATAAAAATTTAATTTTTAGATGTTCCCATTGATCTAGTTTCTCTTCTGCTGTTTGTGCATTTTGGGTTATGCTTGATAGTCTATTAGTGCTATATATTAGGGCCCTTAAATTTGCCCCTAGTTTTGCCTTGAGAAACTCTATAGTTTAAGGTTTCACAGTTAAGTATTTGATCCATCTGGAGTTCATTTTTGTGTATGGTGTGAGGTACAGATCTTGTTTCATCTTTATGCAAATTGATCTCCAGTTTTGCCAGCACCATTTATTAAACAAATGCTCTCTTCCCCATTTAATGGATTTAGGCCTTTTTCAAAGATCAGCTGACCACAGATCAATGAATCTTTTTCTAAATTCTCAATTCTATTCCACTGGTCTATGTGTCTGTCATTATACCAATACCAGGCAGTTTTGACTACTGTGGCTATATACTAGGTTTTGAGATCCAGCAGTGTGAGACCTCCTACTTTGTTCTTATTTAATAGTGCTTTGCTTATTCAAGGTCCCTTTCCTTTCCATAGACAGTTAGTGGTTGGTTTTTCCATATCCTTAAAAGTGTCGATGGGATCTGGATAGAGATTGCATTGAATGCATAGATTGCTTTGAGTAGAAATGACATTTTCACAATGTTCAATCTTCCTATCCATGGACATGGGATGTTCTTCCATTTATGTAGACCTCTTATGGTTTCTTGAAGTAGTTTTTATAGTTTTCTTTGTATAGGTCTTTTGTGCCCCTGGTATGACTTATTCCCAAGTATTTTATTTTTTTGGTAGCTATTGTAAATGGTATTGATTTCCTTATTTCTTTTTCAACAATCTCCTTGCATATGTAGAGGAATCCAACTGATTTTTGGATGTTGCTCTTGTATCCTGCCACAATACAAAATCTTTCAATAGTTCAGTAAATTTTTGACTGATTCTCTTGGGTTTTCTAGGTATAGGATCATATCATCAGCAAACAGGAATAGTTTGACTTCTTCCTTACCTACTTGGATGTGTTTGATTTCCCTTTCTTGCCTTATGGCCCTGGCTGGGATTTCCACTACAATGTTGAATGGAAATGGTGACAGAGGGCATCCTTGTCCATTTCCTGTTCACAAGAGGAATGGTTTCAATCTTCTTTCCATTGAGAATAATGTTGGCTTTGTGGTTTGCATAGATGCCCTTTATCATGTTGAGGAGTATCCCTTCTATTCTTATTTTGCTGAGAGCTTTGATCAGGTATGGGTATTGGATTTCATCAAATGCCTTTTCTACATCAATTGATATGATCATGTGGTTCTTTTTCTTTGTTTTATTTATGTGGTGGATGATGTTGACCATTTTTCTAGTGTTGAATCATCCTTGCATACCTTATATGAGCCCCACTTGCTCATATTGAATGATTTTCTTGGTATGTTGTTGGAGTCTATTGGCTAGGATTTTTTTTTTTTTTTTGAAGATTTTTGCATCTATGCTCATGAAGGATATTGGTCTGTAGTTTTCCTTTTGAGTGATGCCTTTGCCTGGTTTTGGTATCAAGGCTATACTTGCTTCACAAAATGAGTTATGGAGGATTCCATCCTTGTCTATGTTTGGAAAAGTTTGAGTAGGACTGGTGTCAGTTCTCTGAATATTTGGTAGAACTCTCCAGGAAAACTGTCTGGGCCAGGACTATTTTTTGTTGGTAATTTTTTGATGACCTATTCAATTTCTTCTTTTGTGATGGATCTGTTCAACTTTTCCACCTTAGTCTGTGTTAGTTTAGGTAAGTTATGTGTTTCTAGAAATTTGTTCATTTCTTCCAGATTTTCAAATTTGTTGAGTATAGTTCTTCATAGTATCCTGATATTATCCTTTTTATTTCAGTTTGTTCTGTTTTGATGTCTTCCATTTCATTTGTTATTCATGTTATTTTTATTCTCCCTCTTTTCCTTTGTTAAATTTGCCAGTGGTTTGTCAATTTTATTGATATTTTCCCAAAACTAACTTCTGGTTTTGTTGATTTTTTCTATTGCCCTTCTATTTTCTGTTTCATTGATTTCTGCTCAAATCTTGATTATTTCCTTTCTTCTGGTGACTGTTGGCTTTTCTTGCTGTTCTTTTTCTAATTGTTGGAGATGTTGGTTTAAAGTGTTGATTTTAGCTCTTTCTTCTTTTTTGATGTGTGCAGTTATTGCTATAAATTGGCCTCAGTTCACTGCTTTTGCTGAATCTCCAAAATTTTGGTATGTTGTGTTTTCATTCTCATTTGATTCAAGGTATTTTTTATTTCAATTTTTATTTCTTCGCTTATGCAGTCTTTCTTAAGGAGAGTGTTGTTTAGTTTCCATGTGTTTACTCTTTTTCTGTTTATCTTCTTATTGTTGATTTCTAATTTGATAGTATGATGATCTAAGAAGATGCTTTGCAGTATTTCAATGTTTTTAAATCTATTAAGGCTTGCTTTATGACCTAGCATATGGTCTATCACGAAAAATGTTCCATGTGCACTGTTAAAGAATGTATATTTTGCTGTTGTTGGATGATGAGTTCTATAGATGTGTATAAGGTAAAGTTGGTGAATTGTATTGTTCAGCTCTTCTGTGTCTTTGTTGAGTTTCTTTCCAGTTGTTCTATCTTTCTTTGAAAGTGATGTATTAAATTCTCCCACTATGACTATGGAATCATCTATTTGACTTTTCAACTCTTTTAGAGTCTGAATAATGTGTTTTGGGTCGCTTTCATTGAGTCCATAGATATTTATTATGGTTATATCTTTATGTTCAATTGATCCTTTAATCATTTTATAATGTCCTTGTTTCATAAGGTAATTTTTTTCTTAATGTCAATTTGATCAGAAATTAATATTGCCATTCCTGCTATTTTATGGTTGCCATTTGCTTGATATATCTTTTTCCAACCTTTGATTTTTAGTCTGTTTTTATCTTTGTCTCTAAGGTGTGTCTTTTATAGACAGCATATTGATGGGTTTTGTTTTCTTACCCAATCTGTAACTCTCATTTCTTGAGTGGTATTTTTAATCCATTAACATTCAGTATAATATTGACAGATATGAATTGGTTGCTGTCATTTTGCTATGTGTTTTTTCATGGTGTCCCTGGTTTCTTTGTTCGATATTATTTCCTGTGCTGAGCTCATTATGTTTATGAATCTGTTATCATTTCCTTTTTGCTATTGTTTTAGTATTTCCTGAATATTTGTACCTGTCCTCTTTTTTATTGTGATGTGAAGGTTTATCATTTTTCTTTGAGGTTACCCTGTGATTTGTCATTTACTCCAGAGAGTAGACCAGTCCATTCTATCTTGCAACTATCTTGACTTCCTCACCTTTTAGAATTTCTGTAACTACACAGTATTTCCCCTCTTTTTTGGTTTGTAGTTGTCCTCATGCAAATTTATGTTTCTTGTTCCTTGTTTACAATCTTGTAAGCTTAGTTTACTTTGGATGTGTCCAAAGCTGTGTTTTCTGGGTTACATCATTTTGTGTATTAGTGGTCGGTTGTTATTTGCTCTTTTTGGTTCTCTGTACAAAGGACTCTTTTTAGTATCTCTTGTAAAGGTGGTCTGGTTTTAACAAATTCCCTTAGTATCTGCTTATCTGGAAATCTCCTAATTTCACCATCATGTTTGAGGTACAATTTTGCCAGGTAAATAATTCTTGGTTGAAAATTTTTCTCTGCATTTTCCTGAAGGTTATATATGTACCGTTCAATTACCTTCTCACATTCATGATTTCTGCTGAGAAATCAAAGCTTGTTCTTACTGGTTGTCTTTTTTAAGTGACTTGGTTTTTCCCACGCTGCTTTCCGGATTCTTTTTTGGTCTTTGGTTTTGATGAGTTTGAAGATGATATGCCTTGGTGATTTTCTTTTGGGGTTCATTGGACTTCTTGAATGGATATATTCTCATCTTTACATCTTTATATATATCAGGGAAGTTCTCCTCCAACAAACCTTGGACAATTTTCTCAGTAGTTTTATGTTTTATTTTTCTCTTCCTGTCCTGGAATTCCAGTGACATGCAGGTTATTCCTTTTGATGGTATCCCACATGAACCTCAGGCTTTCTTCATTTTGTCTTGATCTTTTTTCCGATTGATCCCTTTCCAAAGAAGTATTCAGGTATTTTTCTTCAATGTCATTAATTCTGTCCTCCAGTGCATCAATTCTGCTCCTTTGCCCTTTCTATGTTATCTATTTTTGACAATGTAATATTAATCTTCTGGATTTCTATCTGTAGATTTTGAATCATTTCTAATTTTTCATTTATTTTGTCATTTTTTTTCTTGCATTTCCTTCCAAAATTCTGGTAGGGTTTTATCTGTGTTTTCCTTCGCCTGTCTCTCACTCCTTTGAAGACACCTAAATATAATTCTTTTGAATTCCTTATCAGAGAGTTTCAATATGACTTCTTTTTCAGGAATGTGTTCTGGGTATCCTGTTCCTTGTTTCTACCACTTTATCTTGCTTCTTTGTATGGACTGTGATGGTCTGTTGTCTTTGAGACATCATGGCATTGTTGTATTTAGATCTTTGTTAACTATTTGTGAAGAGCAGCCAAGGGTGAATCAGGCTCTTCTTGGTTGTTTATCATTAGCCTGTTGGTGGAGAAGGAAGTGGTGGCTCTCACTCAGTAAGTGAAGCTATGGTAGGTGATTGTGTAGTTGCTTCGTATGGGGACTGTTACTGTCTTCCACTCCATTAGACAAAAATAACAATTGAATAACCATGAAAAAAGTAAAAGCACATGGACAAAAAAATACACTGTGTAGTCAGACAGGAACAGTAACCAAAAAAGAAAAAAGGGGAAAAAAAGGAATAAAATAAAATAAAATGAAATAAACCCTTCAATATCTGGGGAGAGGGCAATAAGAAAACAAATGTAGAGAAGGAGAGTAATGAAGAAAAAGTGGAAAAATGCAAAAAGGAAAACCAAGGAATGGGGTTAAGCATGAGGAAAAAATAAATAAATAAATAAAATTGGAACCAGGATCAGGGAATTAAAAAAAAAAAAAAAAAAAGTTGAAAACTAGAACCTGGGAGCAGAAGAATAAAGAATAGTGGTAAAAAGGACAAAAGCAATAATAATAGTAGTAGTTTTAAAATTGACAAAAACAAACAAACAAAAAACACGAAAAAAGAAAAGAAACAAAATTGGGGGAACGTGGCACAGGGCACCCAAGCTCCATCTGAGCACATAGACTGGGATGGAATCCCTGCCAGCCCAGAGGTTGGGTGGATTGAGGGATGGCCACACCTCCATTCACCAAGAGGGAGTGGGGTATAAGAGTAACAAAGGGAATATTGCATCTTTCCAGTCGTCCAGGTCTGGAATGTCCTTGGGATTCCCAGCAAAAGGAGGCTGTTCTTAAGTCCCTGGAATCTGGGAGAACACTGTCACTTTAAATATCCAAAATGGTCAAGCTGCTTGTAAACGTTCAAAATGGCTGCCCCCTCCAGACAGACAAAAGTCCACAGCTCGGACTGCTTTCCTCTTCGCTGCTTCCCTTTTTATTCCCCACCACCACTTGGCAATATCCAAGCTATCTGTGCTGTCAGGATCTCTGCCAGACCACAGCACCATATGTTTCCTTTTTTGGTGTTTTCATGAAAATTCTTCTGCTAGTTGGAGTTTAGTCCACTTCTGTATCCTTCCCTTCCAGGTTCAAGGGTCCAGGATTATCTTCTGTATGTGTGTTAATTTGTTCCCCCTTTTTTTTTTTTGTTGAGGAGGGTCTGTGGAGTCTTTCTGCCCATCCCACTATCTTACCAGAACTCCTCCTCCGAGGCTGTAATCTTTATGAGGCAAGCTGTCGGATCTTTCTTCTGCAGAATGGTTGGTGTTCAAACTGTCCACCTCTCTGTTAGCAGCATAGTCCTTAACCATTGTACCACCAGAGCTTCTTAGATAGTGTACCAGTGTCTTTAATTGTGAAAACTGAATTCATACCCAGACCTTGTCAATAAGGAACTTTGCCAAATATTCCCTTTATCAGGTGAAACAGAGATTGTTAAAGACAATCTAAGAAATGGGTACAAGTCTGAAGTGGAAAACTGCACTAATACGGGATTTCTTAAAGTTGTCAAACACTCAGGCTTCTTCTAGCTTTCTACACTGTGATCCCAATCATCCTGCCCTTGTTGTCATTATAAAAGATATTACTAGAGTTCCAGACATCACATCTACATTTCTGCCAGCAGGTGATAGAAGGGATAAGGTAAAAAGGTGGCCCAGGGTGTTGCCAGCTGTCTGGTAAAGTGGCTTCAACAAAAAGCTACACAACACTCTATTTATATTTCCTTGGCAAAAATTCAACATATAGCCACATCTAGGTGATAAGGAGGTAACTCATGTCAAAAAATGAGTCTATTCCAAGTGGCCAATGCCTCATAGAAAGTTTGGCTTCTATTTCAAACAAAATAATGAATCAACCCTGATCCACACAATAATCTATTCTAGAAGAGACCTAGCAATTATTCATGTTTTATCATATGTCAGGATTTTGAGTGTGTGTGTGTGTGTGTGTGTGTGTGTGATTTGGGTGAAGATTTACAGAGCAAATTCACTTTCCATACAGCAATTCACATATACTTTGTCTCATGTCATTGACCGCAGTTTACCACAATGCAACAGCTCCCCTCCCACTTCTTCCCCATAGTTACCTCTTCCCAGTGTCC
>NW_006921664.1:704052-741479 GCF_000298275.1 Orycteropus afer afer | reverse complement strand
GGAAATGACTCGACGGCACTTAACAACAACAACAACAACATAAGTTATTCCATTTAATGTCATATCACATGAACCTTAGGCTTTCTTTATTTTGTTTTGATTTTTTGTCTGACTGATCCTTTTCCAAAGAAGTATTTAGGTATTTCTTTCAATCTCAATTCTGTCTTCCATTGCATCAATTCTTCTCCTTTTCCCTTCCAGTGTGTTATCTATTTCTGACAATTTAGTATTAATCTTCTAGATTTCTATCTGTAGATTTAGAATCACTTCTAATTTTTCATTTATTTTTTCTTTTTGTCCTTGTATTTTCTTCCAAAATTCTTCTAGGGTTTTTTCTGTGTTTTCTTTGGTCTGTCTCTCAATCCTTTGAAGATACCTGAAGATAATGCTTTTGAATTCCTTATCAGAGAGTTCCAAAGTTGTTTCTTCCTCAGGGATGTGTTCTGGGTCAGTATCCTTATTCCTTGTTTGTATCACTTTATCCTGCTTCTTTGTGTGGACTGTGATGGTCTGTTGTTTCAGAGGCATCCTGGCTTGTCAGTCTTGCACGTCCTGGGTGTCCTTGGGGTTTCTGGAAAACAGAAAGTGTTCTTAATCCCCAGGAAACTGCAAATGTGCTGTCTCTTTAAATATCCAAAATAATCAAGCTGCTTTTTATACCTTCAAAATGGCAGCGTCTTCTGGACCGGCAAAAGTCCACAGCTCAGCCCACTGTTCTCTTCACCTTTTCTGTTTGTTCCCCAGGGACCATGCACAGTCCTCTGTACAGTCCCTGGCTAGCAGAGTGATTTTTAGGTTAATTCTTAGGTCCTATCACCACTCGGGAATCTCCAAGCTGTCTGTGCCATCAGGATCACTCAGGATCACTGCCAGACTGCAGCTCTGTCTGTCCACTTTTTTGGTATTTTCACACAAATTCTTCTGCTAGTTGGGGTTTAGTCCATTTCTATATCCTTCTCTTCAAGGCTCAGGGGTCCAGGATTATCTTCTGTCTGTGTTAATTGTTTTCTCTTTTCTTTGTGAGGTTCTGTGCAGTCTTTCTGCCTAGTCCACCATCTTGCCACCACTCCCATAGATCAATTGTCAGGATTTTTTAGCTAGAATTTGGAAGTTCATTGTATAGTCAGTAATGAAGTAAGTCAGCACATTCAAATAACATTTGATATTGGATTTAACTACCAGAATTATATCAAGTTGGTATTTTAACACCTCTTTGGGAATGGTGGAATTTTGAGCAAGGTAGCTTGAATAAATGCGGAAGTGCAGACACAGTGGTAGAAGTCTACTTTTCCACAAAGAAGATTTTATTTCTGGCCAACGCACCTCATGTGCCCCCACTACACATGTGTCAGTGAAGCTTGCATCTTGTTATGATGCTAAACAGCTTTCAGTGGAACTTCCAGATTAAGATAGACTATTAGAATCACAATTATCTGATTCTATTGTGCATGGCTTAGCCATGATTTTGGGGCTGACTGGATGACAGCTAACACAAAAGATCAAATAAAGTATCAGGTTTGTCCAAAAAAAATTTTAATGCTAAAATATATGCATTTATGAGGTAAAAAAGCCATCTCTCTTATTTAAGTACACAAAATCACAAAGAAACAGGTTTTTGTAAAAGACAAAGAAGGATTTACTGTTTATCTTTGTCCTCTCCTTACCTGACATACAAACACAGTTTCAGGTACATCCAGACTTATTAATATCATATGTAGTCAGTGAAAATAATACATTGTAGAGATAATGTTTAGCTTATGTTCTGTTTCTTTCACTCCCCTTCAAAATCTCTCCTACTAACATTTTCTTTTTTAAAATGAAAAATTGAATTTTTTTTCAAGTTTATGTAAGTTGCTTTAAAATTACATCTTCAAGACAAATACTTTAGTTCTAACTTCTAACTTGATTGCTGAAACAATTCTGTTTAGAAATTATGAAACTGTAGCTTATTTCAACATCTTAAAGCATAATTTTATTGAATTGTAACGTATTGAGGAAAATGCACTTGCAATGATACAATATGTACTCCATTTTTTTTAAGGTTATATATCAACTCCTTTGTTCTCTTTCTCTCTCTCTTAAACAGTGATAAATATATATGTACTAAAACATTTGCTATTCAACATTTTTATATGTACTATTCAGAAACATTAATTATGTTCATTATGCTTCAACTATCACCATCAGTATTTCCAAATTTTTCTGTCACCCTTAAAAGAAACTCAGTGTCCCCTATTAAATTAATTTCCGACCCTTCCCACCCCAGATAACCACTAATAAGTTTTGGTTTCTATACACTGAACTATATACTTTTGTATGTGAGTCTAGTTTCTTTTTCTCTAGTTTATGTTCCAAATATTGTTGAGCATAGCAAAATATTTCTTGTTTTCATTGTTGTAAAAAAAAAAAACAATATTCCATTTTAAAATGTATTACAATGTGCTTATCCATTCTACTATTGATGAATGGTTACAGCAGTACATAGATGGAGAATTGCCAGAAATTCAAAGTGTATTCAGAAGAGGACATGGGACAAAGGATATCATTGCTGATATCAGATAGGTCTTGGCTATAAGAAAATACCAGAAAGATGTTTACCTGTGTTTTATTGACTATGCAAAGCATTTGACTGTGTGGACCACAACAAATTATGGATAATGTCAAAAAGAATGGGAATTCCAGAATGTGGAACCTGTATATAGACCAAGAGGCAATCGTTCAAACAGTACAAGGGATATTGAATGGTGTAAATTCAAGAAAGGTTTGTGTCAGGCTTGTATACCTACACCATAATTGTTCAATTTGTATGCTGAGCAAATAGTCTGAGAAGAGGGTTTATATGAAGAAGAATGTAGAATCAGGATTTGTGTTAGATTGGGTTCTCTAGAGAAACACAAAAACCAGCAAAGTGTATATATATAATTAGAGAGAGAGAGAGAGAGAGAAATTTATCTTAGGAAAATGGCTGACAAGCATATAGAAGCCGACAAGTCCAAGCCGAGAAGTCCAAGTCTCTGGAGGAGATGGGCTGGTGGCAGCTTTAACTTCTGTAAGTGCAGGGGGCCGAGAAAAACAAGGCTGGCAGGCAGTACACTGGTTGTTGACTCCAACAAAAGACGAATCCAAGATCTTCAGGCTGAGCGGTGGACTGCTCACTCATGGAAGTCTGTAGTCCGCACACCAGGGTTCCAATGCCTCAAGGAATGTGTCTCTTCCCAGGATGTCCCTGGTTATCTTGGAAGCAGGCCACACCCCTAGGGAAACTCCCCTTGGGCAGACTGGCCACTCAGAACACAGTCATCTGATCCCATCATGGGAACAATCACACAGAACTGAGGTCCAGCCAAATTGACACACAGCTCCAACTATCACAGGATTGGAAGAAGACTTATTAAAAATATGTCATATTCAGATAACAACTTTTCTTGGTGAGAGTGAAGATTTGAAGTACTTACTAATGAACATCAAACATTACTGCATTCTGTATGGATTCCACCTCAACATAAAAAATAAAAAAAAAAAATAGAAGTCCTCACAACTGGACTATTAAAGAACATCACAGTAGATGGAGAAAAGATTGAAGTTGTCAGGGATTTCATTTTACTTGGATCCATCATCAAAATTCATGGAAGTAACAGTCAGGAAATTTCATGACATATTGTACTGGGCAAATCTACTACAAAAGACCTGTTTAAAGTGCTAAAGAGCAAAAATGTTATTTTATTTTGCACACTAAGCTTCCAAGCTTAGCATAACCCAAATCATGGTATTTTCAATAAGCTCTTATGCATGTGAAAACTGGATAATGTTTAAGAAAGATCAAAGAAGAATTGATGCATTTGAATTTGGTTTGATGAAGAATACTAAATATAAAATGGACTGACATAACAAATCTGTCTTAGAACTAGTGCAGCCAGAATGCTCTGCAGAAGCAAGAGTGACCAGATTTCATCTTACCTACTTTGGTCATGTTTTCAGCAGGGAACCATCCCTAGAGAAGGATAACATAGTGGGTTAAGTAGACGGTCAGTAAAAAAATAGGGGAGGACCTTCAATTAGACGTATTGACACAGTGGCTTGATGATGGGCTCAAACATAGCAAATATTATGAGAAGAAGTAAAGAACCAGGCACTGTTTCATTCTGTTGTGCATAGGGTCACTATGAGTTGGAGCTGACTTGATGGCACCTAACAAAAACAATGATGAGCATAGATAGGTTAGTTTCCACTTTAGAGATGTTATAAAATAATGATGGTATTATTATTGTGTAGATGTCTTTTTTCTTTTTTTAATATAAACACACATTTCTGGTAGTTTCACTGTGAGTATTTATTGACAAAAAAATTTCTATTCGGGCTATTGAAGTTTATATGTCTATCAATAGTGTATCAGGATTCCAATTGCTTAATATACTCACCAGTATTGATATGGTCTATAATGTTCATTTGAAGCTATTCATTTTAATTTTAAATATGTAGCCCTTGTCAGTGGTCTCCATTTCACATAAAAATTGTTGGTCAATTGAAACAGTAAAGTGAGAGAAACAAACAAATTAAGTGATACTCTCATCAGAAGGTAGGAGCTCTGGTAGCATAGTGCCTAAGGCATTTGACTGCTAACCAGAAGGCTAGCGGTTCAAACCCACTAGCCACTCCTCAGAAGGAAGGTTGGGCAATCTACTTCTGTAGTGATACTGCCTTGGAAACCCAAGGAGGGGTCACTATGAGTCGGGTCCGACTCCACAACACATAACAACAACAACAACAATCAGAAGGTAAGCCCTGGGAAACCTGAATATACTTGTTTACCTTTAGATATCATGGTTACAGATGGGGCTAGGTTGTATCCTAGATCATATGAGGTCATGAAGACTTCACACATTAAGGAAGACTGAAAGCAGGCTAGCTGGATCAAAGGAAACTTGGCTAAAATGATCCTATTCTTCAACTAAATGACATTTTGTTTTGATCAACACAGAACTAGTTGTTTTAAATATTGTGATATAGTTGTTAATATTTTAGAGTAAGTCCATTCCTTTTCAGCTAACTGCTGCTACTCTTCTTCCTAGAAGCCTGTATTGTGAACATCTGTAAATGTTATGGGTCATTGAAGGAAATCCATAGTTCTTGCTCATTCCCTTAAGGAGTCCTAGTGGCACACAGGTTAAAGCACTCGGCAGGCTCTTCAAGAGAAAGATGTGGCAGTCTGCTGACATAAAGATTACAGCCTCAGAAACCCTATGGGGCAGTTCTACTCTGCCTTGGGGTGGCTATGAGTCAGAATTGACTGGACAGCATTAGATTTCATACAGTTTTTGGTACTGATTCTCTTGGGTTATATGGATCAAACCAATCTTGTAGAAAGGGCATCAACCTGGTGAAATGGTGTTCTTCCTTAGTATCTAGATTACCTCTAGTCATAAATTTGGCAGAAGTTATACTAGTTGACAAATAGCAAATATAAAATCAAAATTATGCTATGGCCAACACATACCCATATGGACCTGGTCCTTATTTGAAATAGATAACCCTAGGAGTTTCTGATTCTTTTATTCATTAAAAATTCCATATCTTAAACATTTGCATCTGGCATAAAGAGAATAGAAAAAATGAAGACATTGCTCTCTTTTGTTTTAATATACTTACAATTTAATGAAAATCATATAATTTTTTAAAAAAACTTATGAAAAAATAACATCTATGCATATGAATATCATGTAACAGCTCTGGGTTTAAGTAATGCCACTTTAATTTATTTTTCTAAATGAAAGTATTTTTTCTCTGGTTTTACATTTGGTAGAAAAATTAGAGAAACCTACCTTATAATGCACATTATTTATTGGAAAATGAGGTGCTCAGTCGAATTTTAACATAAGGATCTTTGATGACTTAGAAAGACTTACTCCCACATGAGAGCCTTTCTGGGAGCACAGTGAAGCATTTCCCTTCTAAAGTCTTTTGTTTTGTGTGGGGTAGGATGGGGGTCATCCCAGTAGCAGAGTAATGATGCTTGCTTCTCTCTGAATGGAACAAAGATCCATCCTTTCCTTTGTAAATATTTAGCAAGAGCAAGTTGGTTAAATAAGTGATAGTACTTGATTGCTAACCAGAAACCTGGTGGTTCAAACCCACCAGCCACTCCTTGGAAGGAAGATGGGGCAGTCGACTTCCATAGTGATACTGCCTCCAAAACCCAAGGAGGGGTCGCTATGAGTTAGGTCTGATTTGATGGCACATAGGGAGCTCTGGTAGCATAGTGGCTAAGGCACTTGACTGCTCACCAGAAGGCTGGCGGTTCAAACCCACCAGCCACTCCTCGGAAGGAAGGTTGGGCAATCCTACTTCCGTAGTGATACTGCCTCGGAAACCCAAGGAGGGGTCGCTATGAGTCAGGGCTGACTCGATGGCACATAACAACAACAACAACAACAGCAACAACAACAACATGTCTAAACATTGGCACGAAATATAACTGCAAAAATAAATAAATAAATAAAGGAAAACCTCTTTATGGTCTGAGTTGGAACTATTAACAAGATATATCAAAGGGAACAATGATAAATTAGTTATACAATTTTTTTTAAATTAAAAACTTAAAATTAAATAATTTGGAAAAAGATGACAAAGAAATCCAAAGCATTTCCTTGTACATTAATAAGTAAATTTTACATGTTTTAATTGATGGGAGTAGGGTGGATATTACAAATCAATAAGAAATTGAAAATGTTTTTATTATAAAAGTGGCTTATGACTTTTAGCTAAGATAATAAATCATGATCCTAACTACATTAAAAAAAAAAAGCAAATAAGCAAAAGAAGGCAAAATGAAATAAGTTCTTTATAAGTAAGGCAATTGTTTTAATAAATATTAAACTTTAGATACATCAGGAAGAAATAGAATTGTATATGATCAAATTTTGAAAAACAATAAAAGTAGAATATTTTTAAAGTCAGAATTGACTGAGAAAATCATAAAGCATAATACAATCTGTTTTGTTAACTGAAACATCCTAAAGTTATATATACATGAATTATAGACATATATGTACATACAAATTATATAAATAATTGCATATTTATATATTCCTATTTAAAAGACAGAATACCTATTTAAAATGGCAAAATAAATTAATACATTTGTTTATTATAATTTCAAGGAAATTCCAATTATGCTAAAAATACAAAAATTTACAAATATTGATAAATCAAAACCATCACTGAAACAAAGAGGGTGCCATATTCAAACCAGAGATTTTAAATATTTCATGGAAGATAGAAAGTTGTTTATTTTATATTTTAATTGTAGTTTGGGTGAAAGTTTGCAGAGTAAAATAGTTTTCCATTCAACATTTTATATACATTTTGTTTTGGAACATTGGTTGCAATCCCCTCAATGTAACAATGTTCCTTCTTCATCCCTAGGTACCCCATTTCTATTTGTCCTTCATTCCTGACCTTTTCTGCCTTCTGAGCTTTATTTTTGGGAAAAGCCTATTGTTTTAGTCTGGTATGGTTGATTGCATTGTGAATAACATTTTCCCCTTGTGTTATTATTCACCTTATAGGTCTTCTATTGTTTGTCTGGGAGATCTGGTTGCATAATGCCTAAGGCATTTGACTGATAACCAGAAGGCTGGCTGTTCAAACCCACCAGCCACTCTTGGGAAGGAAGGTTGGGCAATCCACTTCTGTAGTGATACTACCTCAGAAACTCACGGAGGGGTCACTATGAGTTGGTTCCAATTTGACAACAATGTGTTTGTTTTTATTGTTTGCCTAAAAGTTGAGCCTTGAGGGTAAATCCAGTTCTAGGCTTGAAAGGTGTCTAAAGGCCACAGTCTTGCGGGTTCAACTAGCCTTTATCAGACCAGTAAATTTAGTCTAATCACTGTTTTTGAATTTTGTTCTACTTTTTTTTCCTTCCTTCCTTTCCATTACTTTCTATATGATCCTGATCGAGCAGTCGGTAATGGCAGCCAGGAGCCATCTAGTTCTTCTGGTCTCAGGTAGTGGAGGATGTGGTCTGTGTGGTCCATTAGTCCTTTGGAATAATTGCCTCTTGAGTTTTCTTATAACTCTTTCATTATTCCTTGCTCCAGACAATGAGAGACCAATAGTTGCATTTAAAATGCTAGCCAGCTTTTAAGAGCCTAGTCACTATTCACTGAGGTAGGATGTAGAACATGTCTTTAAAGACTGTGCTATATCAATTGACTTAGTTGAACCTTGAGACTGAGGTCCTAAATCCCCAAGCCCAGTGAGTCATTCCCTCAAGGTGTTTGGTTAAAGATAATTTTCAGAATTTTGTCCCCTGCATGCTCTACAATATTGTGCGATATATTTACTACACATACAAATACATATATAGTATGCCAAACCAATATATATTTGTGTTTGTACTCCCATTCCCCTTTCCACATCTCTTTAGCTTGCATATTTATTTATAGATGTTGTTTGCCATTATTATGATTGTAGTACTGTGTGTATAACCATATTTACCTTTGTTGTCTTTTACTCTTGTGCACCTCCCAGTGATTTTCTTTGCCATTGGTCATGTTGTGTTGCCTTCCCTGTTTTAATATATTGCCTTTCCCTTCATCACTTTTATGATATGTTTACCCTCTAGTTAGTGATTTAGCTTCCTTTTCCTGGTAACCATCAAAAAATGCTTCCTTCTGTGTGTAAACCTTTTTTTTTTTTTTTTGACTTTTTATAATAATGTTGTTGTTGTTGTTATGTGCCGTCGAGTCGGCCCCAACTCATAGCGACCCCTCCTTGGGTTTCCGAGGCAGTATCATTATGGAAGTAGGATTTCCCAACCTTCCTTCTGAGGAGTGGCTGGTGGGTTGGAACCGCCAGCCTTCTGGTTAGCAGTCAAGTGCTTTAGCCACTATGTTACCAGAGCTCCTATTTTTATAATAATGGTCTCATATAATCTTTATCTTTTTGTGATTGACTTATTTCACTCAAGCTGACAAAATTTGAGAGACTGATTATACAAAAACAATAGCCAGATTATATATGATAATCATACTTTGACCAACCTCAGTAGCAACCAGTTCATAATGGTCTGGACTGGTCAATGATGGCCATTATTCTTATTTCTGTTTTTGCCTCCAACCCAGGACCAATGTGAGTAAAGCAAATATACCTCCTAACCAGTCACATAAAATGCCTTGCTCCTACTTAGTTTGCATCTAACTTCCCCATGCCAATAACTTCTGAGAAGAGCATACTTAAAGCCTTCTCCATTTTATCTACCTATCTTCTATCTAAAAAAGCTCTAGTGGCTCAGTGACTAAGACATTTGACTGCTAACCAGAAGATTGGTGGTTCAGACCCACCAGGCACACCTCCACCCATTGGAAGGAAGGAAGATTGGGCAACTTACTACCATAGAGATTAAACAAAAAACAAACTCACGGCTGTTGAGTCAGATCCGACTCATAGCAACCCTTCCTTGGGTTTCCAAGGTGATATCCCTATGGAAGTAGATTAGCCAACCTCCAAGGGAAGGCTGGTGGGTTTGAACACCAGTATTCTGGTTAGCAGTCAAATGCCTTAGGCACTACCAGCGCAGAAAACCAAGGAGGGGACTCTATGAGTCACAATTAACTCAATGGCAGTGAGGTGTTTTTACTTTCTTTTTTTTTTAAAGTCTTTACAGAAGCAGATTGCCAGATCATTCTTCTAGGGAGCAGTCGGGTGGCTTAGATCCACCAATCTTTAGATTAGCAACCAAAAGCTTAATTATTTTTGACACCAAGATGCTTTAGATAATACCTAGGTGCCTAATTTTTAGGTCTGGAAGGCAAAAATGGATTGAAAATAATCAATGTATTTAATTGACAAAAGCCTATATAATAACCATTCAGATCTTATACCTCAGCCCCTCTCTCCCCTTTTGGTAGAACTGCCCTGTCTCTCTCTCTCTCTCTCTTTCTTTTTATCTTTCTCTTAATCTATCAGGTAAATAAATAAATAAATAAATAAATAAGAGCTCTCTCAGAAGGGCTAGGACAAAAATTCATAATTTGGATATTGGTAATTGAAAGGGAAGGAGAACACATGCTGAGAAACTGTCAAGTATCCTGAACTTAGTAAAAGGAAAATTTAAAATAATAATAAAAGAAAAAAAGACTGTAGACTGAGAGACAACTCTACCAGATGGAACATATAAAAGTAGAAAAAAAGAACATACCATATTAACTTTAATAGGCTGTGGGAAGCCCTACCTAAGAACTCACTACCTCCATACCTCCATACTTAAATGGAAGATATGTGGATGTTTGTACTACTCCTACCAGTATCTTTACAATTCAGTTTGGTCTCAAAGCAAAAGACATACTTTATCAGAGTAAACCTATATAACCAATTTTAATCAATGTAGTTTTTCCTTTTGTGTATGAATAGATAAAGCTAAGTATATATTTGGAGAAAATAAAACTAAACATAAGGAAAAATGACTTGGAAATCATATATATATATATAAAGAGATCTTTGCAATTCTAAAGGTCCTAAGAACAAGTCATGATGATATTGCCTATAATAGCAGATAGTAGGTTAGTATGAAAAAGAAAGTAAATATTCAAAATACATTTACTTCAAAAAATCACTTGTCTAAAAGAGAAGGTCTAAACTTCTTGTTGTTTCAAAACATAGAACAAAAAGCCAAAGTTATAATTGAAAAGTTGGGAAACATGAAAATTTAAAACAAGAAAACCAATTAATCTAGAATCTAATATTTCCAGAAATAAAGAACAGAGAAAATGCAAGATGATGTTTTAATATGAGAATTCCTGCAATGAAAGAACCCACATATTGCTGGTGGGGATTTTATGAAAATACACAGCATAATATACACACACACACATAGGAGATAATCAGTAAAGTTTTGCAAAACCAAGAATAAAATAGAAATCTGAAAATCTGCCAAGTAATAATAGCAAGTAAAGCCATCAAATTGTTAGGAAGAATAATGCTGTTGGACTTAGCATTATCAATTTTGGAGCAATGAGGCAATGGATCAATATATTTTGCATTTTGAGAAAAATGATGTAGAATCTAAATTTCTCTATCCAATCAAGTCTTATATTGAGCGAAGAGGAAAACTAATACATTTTTAGTCATGCAAAGACAGAAACTATAATTCTCATATATACTTTCTGAAATATCATGTGTGATTTATTCCAGCAAAATAAGAAATAAATCCATGAAAGAAGGAAATATAGAATTTAAGAAACAGTTGATCCACTCCAGGAGAGTAATGAAAAGAAATTTTAGGATGATAACAATGCTTATAGTCTGGGAGGCAATATATTCAGTTTAGAATGAGAAGCTAGAAGGTTTCTAGATTGATATTTTCCAGAAAACAGTGGAATACACTCAACTTCAGATCACTTTCAAACTTTTAGAGACACTTTTAAAACAAAATAACACTACATTTTAAAAATAATAGGTTGAGAAAAAGTTATACCAGGCAGCTCATAAACCATAATTTTGCTCTAGCATTTTGGAAAGTAAAATTAAAGTAAAAAATTTGCATAATAGACAAAAGGATGAGAGACTCCAGTGGAAAAAAAAAAATGATCATTTTGAATCCATGGAAGGTTCTCACATCCTAGGAACATGGACAAATAAGAGATATATAGAGATTTGGCAAAATTGCTATAAACCTGAAATCAGTTCATTTCCTATTTGGATTAAGGTGATAAGGGTCTACTCCATGTGGCTAGCAAAAGACAGGACTTCTGCAAGTTTTCTTCAAAACAGTGAGAAATAATCAAGCATACCAAGATACAGCAGCAAAAAATAATAGTAATAAAAATAGCAAATGAAAGAGGTTAATAATAGGAGAAACTGTTCAGGGGCAAAGAGGTGTATATGAGAACTCTCTGTATTCTCTGCACAGTATTTGTAAACCTAAAACTTAAATCATTTAAAAAAATTACTATAGGTTAAAAAAGAAAAAAAAAAACAGTACTTAAGACAAAAAAAAAAATGTTTAAATTCTGTCATTTGGTTCAACAGTTGTGAAAAAGTTTAGACTCATTTTATATGATTGACTATTGTTCACCAGTTGGTGCCTGGGAAAATCCAAGCATCTGGTTTTCAAATAGTGTATTTCACACTTTGAACAGATGATATTTTTTAATTCATCTGTCTATATATCACAAAATTAATTTCTGCAATAATCATGAAATAATAATAATGGTCTAAAAATGAAAATTAAATTTGTTTAACTTATATCTATAATCATATCAATAAGCAAGACAAAACAAATATTCCAGAACACAAAAATAAAGATAAATAGAATATGACTTGATTGGTGAGTGAAAACTGCCTATAGCTGAAGATCTCAACTTCATATTGTCCAGTTTTAAACACATATAAATTCTGTTGCTAGTGCTTTATAGTAGCTTTGTGATTTTTCATGACCTCATGCACAACAGAAACATTGTGAGATTCTCCACCATCCCCATGATCAGTTTTGAGAACCTTTCTGATCCACAGGATTTCATTGGCTGATTTTTGGAAGTAGCTGGTCAGGCCTCTCTTTCTAGCCTGGCTAGAAACTCAGCTAAATGCTGTATAGCATCAGAGACTTCACAAACAGACAGGTAGTAGCTGCAGATGAGCCACCTTGGAAGGGAGTTACACTGAAGTCTCCTGAATGGGAAATGAGAATTCTACAACTGAGTCACCAATGACCCCACATACAAATTCTAAAAATGAAAAAAATTAGATTGTTAGCAAGCCCTCTTGTGTTTTGTTTTTTGTAAAACTCAATAAAGATGAATCTCCCCAAAACTGATCTATAATTTTATTACAATGCAAATAAAATATGAAGAGATTATGTTATGAATACCAACAAGCTAATTTTTAAATTATGTGAATATCAACAAAAAACAATGCTGTAGTAGTTATGGTTGTACGTCATCTTGGCTGGGCTGTGGTTATGAGTGGCTGGGAAGATGGATGCAGTTATTTCCTGTGAGGAGACTGGAATCAACACCATGGTAGAATCTGTTGTGAGCAGCTAATTAGTTGCCTTTGGATGGTGGCCTGCTTCCAGTATTATGGAGAAGCTTTGAGGAAGGCTTTTTGGCACATCTGGATTCTGCTTTTCACCGAGTCTTCATCTCAGTGGCCTGTCCTATTGCCTGCTTATCTTGGCGCATCTGGATTCTGCTTTTCACCGAGTCTTCATCTCAGTGGCCTGTCATATTGCCTGCTTATCTTGGGATTGTTCCTTGACTTGAACCAGTGTTCTGCTTTGTGCCTGCCATTCTTTGGATTGAACCACTGGTCTGGCATGTTCTTGACAATTTGGGGATTTTGCCATTCTACTTGTTACCCTTTGTCAGCCTCAACAGTCAGGAGCTGACTGAGTCAGAAAAAATCAGCCATCTCTAGTGGGTCTGGAACAAGAGGAAAAGCTGAAGTCCAAGGTCGATGCACCTTCACTCAACCCTTAGAGTTGGCACTTTGAACTCAGAATTCTAGCCTCCTGAACTGTCCTGTTTGTTAAAGCCACCCACTTGTGTTTATATCTGTTAAAGTAGCACTAGAGAACCAAGAAAATGTAAACATTAAAAGAGCAATATTTAAACAAAGATCAAAACATTGAAACATGCAACAGTTACCTGAGGTCATGAATTTGAGTTCAAGTCAATGGAAGAGGGACAGAAGTCATATTACCATTTGCAAGCCTGGCCTTTAAGTTTTTCCTGCAGCATCCTGTATTGCTCTTGTATCACTCACTGCTCAACTGGATTCAGAAGAAATAGAAGAGTAATTTTAGGACAAGAAGATGGTGAGGCCATTTTTGTTGTTCTTATGATTTGCCCTCGAGTCGGACCGACTGATAGCAACCCCTCCTTAGGTTTCTGAGGCAGTATCACTACAGAAGTATATTGCCTAACCTTCCTTCCAAGGAGTGGCTGGTGGGTTTGAACTGCCAGCCTTCTAGTTAACAGTCAAGTGCCTTAGGCACTATGCTACCAGAACTTCCAAGATGAAGCCATTAGATAGGAAATAAAGTTTGAGAATGCCTCATCCCAAGTCACAAATTGAAATCTTCATCTCAATACTTCCAATCTGAATAATGTGAATTACTTCAAGAATTAGCTGCAAACATGCCCATTTCAGGTCTCAGAGAAAGTAAATCCAAAGACCAGGGGATATTGCAATGAGAGTTAACAGGTCAGTGAAAACATTCTTAAGCTTCAGTTCTGTCTGTGGTTCTGAACTGATTTTCTGATCATAAAATGATTTTCTGATCATAAAATAAAATGGTTACCTTTTCATTTCTGGCTTCCAAAACTTGAATACATTTATACAATGGTCAATCTTCATGTAAGCCCCTGCAAGGAGAGAAATACTGGGAAATACAATTCTAGCATATTATGTTGACATAGACAGATACTCAAGATGAACAGTAATGCAAAGGTGAATGGAACACACATGGATATATATATAGGTTTGGTTTGACAGAGGACAGTTTATATGTGTATTTATATGTGCTCCAGACATATTCATGAATATAGCAGAGAATACATGGGGCAAAGTTATGAAAACTTAGCCATAACCAAACACCTTGAGAAAATGAGTTGCTGGGCATGGGGGTTCAGTATCACATTCTCATGGGACATAAGGTCAACTGACAGAACACAGTTCACAAAGACAACATTTTACATGCTACTTCGGTGAGTAGCGACTGGGGTCTTAAAAGCTTGTGAGTGGCCTTTTAAGGTGCACCTATTTGTTTCTCCTCATTCAGACCATAGAAGAGTGAAGAAAATCAGACTCATGCAAATTGTTGGTCCAAAGGACTAATGGTCCACAAGAAACACAGCTTTTGAGACCCTGAGAATAAAAGAACTTGATGATGCCCAGCCACCATGGGAAATGACTCTGAAAATGATCACAATAAGAGTTCCTACACAGAGTGGGTGAAAAATGTGGAATAAAACTCAAAGTCATAGAAATGAGAGGCTTACAGGTCTGCTAGAGACTAGTGGAATCTCTAAGATTATGACCCTTAGACACTCTTCAGACTTGGAACTTAACTCACCTCCATGGCTGAACTTTCAGTCAAACAATAGACAGCCCTATAAAGTGAAAAATAACACAAGGGAGGTATGCATTCCTTGGGAAAATCAACCACAATGCTCAAAAAGGGCAGCATTTGCCCAAGGATAAAGCTCAGAAGCAGCAAGGGGTAAGAATGAAGAAAGTAGGGAAATGGTAAACACAGGGAGGAAGTGGGAGAGTGCTATTAGCTTGTGAGGTATGCAATCAATGTCACAAAACAAAATGTGTGAACTATTGAATAGGAAACCCATTTTCTCTGTAAACATTTACTGAAATCAAAATAAAAAACATAATAAAAACACTATGGTTCTCAATTACTGTGAAATACTGAGTTATAAGGCACATTCTGTATAAATGGGAAAGTGAAAATAAATGGAATGTTTGTAACCCATGAAGCTAAATAATGAATTCATTTACTGACTGAACAGGAATAGATAAAATAAGATTACATATGACTAGGTTCCATTTTTATAATCAGTAACAGTTTTCTCCGTTCCCTGAAACTCTGTACAAAGAGATAAGGAATCTTGGCTTGTCCAACTGTGGGCCTGAGACACTATTATTATTATTATTGAGAGAATGTCAGTGTTGTAACATATGTTTTACATAATTATGTTGTTGTTGTTGTTGTTGTTGTTATGTGCCATGGAGTCAGACCTGACTCATATTGACCCCTTCTTGGGTTTCCAAGGCAGCATCACTATGAAGTAGATTGCCCAACCTTCCTTCTGAGGAGGGGCTGGTGGGCTTGGACTTCCAGCCTTCTGGTTAGCAGTCAAGTGCCTTAGGCACCATGCTACCAGAGCTCCTTTACATAATTATAACATGCCTCAAACAACAATTAAGATGAGGTACAATGATCATTAATTAAATGCACACATTTACAATCACTTTGATCTAACCTGACTTTTCATGAAATGACTAGTATTTTTCTCTTTCTCCTTTAACATATTGCATGGTCCTTACTATTGTAGGCACTCATGTCAAATTACCTGGATTTGAGTCCTGGCTCTACCACTTATTTAGCCATCGTATGTTGAGCAACTTTCTGTGACTCAGTTTCTTAATTTGTAAACCCATAAGAGTTGCATCTATCTCATTGAATTTTTGTGAGAATTAAATGAGTTATATTTTCAAACCTTTAGGAGAGATCCTGGTATAAAGGAAATGCTCAGTAAGTGTCAGTTATCATTTTAACCCCCCGCCATGAACTGAACCCTCTGCAACTAACTACTAGAACTTAACAGAACTTCTTGTACCTGGAAGAGCTTTAAAATGTACTGTTTCCAAAGGGTGGGACATTTTCATCAGGACAGAATTAAATAAAATTCTTCAGACAATTCTGAACAAATTAAGAATTTGTACTGAAAAAAAAAAAAAAAACTCACTGCCATCGAGTCAGATCCTACTCATAGTGACTCTGCTGTGGGTTTCCGAGGTGGTATCACTACCCACGTAGATCACCCAACCTTCCTTCTGAAGAGTAGCCGGTGGGTTTGAACCACCAGCCTTCTGGTTAGCAGTCAAATGTCTTAGGCACAATGCCACCAGAGCTCCTAGGAGTTTGTATATCTTTGATATTAAGGAACATCATCTGATCTCATAGTTTAATTACCATAAACTTTCTTAATTATTTTAAAAATAATATTTCATGAGTTTTTGGTGAAAGTTTACAAAGTAAGGTTCTCATTTTACAATTTCTACACTAATTTTTCAGTGACATTACATTTATCACAATGTGTCAACATTCTCTTTAATTATCTTCTGTTTGCTCCAGTTCTAGTACTCCAGTTTTCCTGCAGCTTATCTTCTCATCTTTGATTTTGGGTAGCAGTTGACATTTTGTTCTCATAGAAAGAGTATTAAGTAGACAAGAATACCAGAAAGATCTTTACCTATGTTTATTTACTATGCAAAGCCATTTGACTGTGGATCATAAAAATTATGGATATCATTGCAAAGAATAGGGATTCCAGAACACTTAATTTTGCTCATGAGGAACCTATAAAAAAACAAAGACAAACTCACTGCCACCAAGTCTATTTCAACTCAGAGCAATTACATGGTGTTTCCAAGACTGTAAATCTTTAGGAAGCACACTACCTAAACTTTCTCCCACAGAGCGGCTGGTGAGTTTGAACCACTAACATTTTGGTTAACAGACCAGTGCCTTAACTGCAGCACCACAAGAGCTCATAAATCAAAAACGAATCATTCAAAATGGACCAATGGGACATGGCATGTTTTAAAATAAGGGAAGATTTGTGTCAGGGCTATATCATTTCACTATATTTATTCAATCTGTATCTTGAGCAGACAATCACAGAAGGTGAAATTGTGAAGAAAAATAAGACATCAGGTTTTGAGGAAAACTCATTAATAACCTTAGATACGCAGATGATACAATCTTCTTTGCTGAAAGTGAAGAAGACATGAAGAAATTACGGATGACAATAAGACTACAGCTTTCAGTATGGATTACACCTCAACATAAGGAAAACAAAACGAAACAAAACAAAACAAAATCCTCACAACTGAATCAACAAGTAGCATCATGATAAATAGAGAATGAATTGAAGTTGTTGGAGATTTCCTTTAACTTTAATCCACAATCAATAACCATGGAAGCAGCAGTCAAGAAATCAATTGTTGTACTGCATTGGACAATTCTACATCAAAAGACCCCTTTAAAGTGCTAAAGAGCAAACATGCCACTTTGAGGACTAAGGTGCACCTGATCCAAGCCATGGTCTTTTTAATAAATAGCCTCATATGCATGTGAAAGCTGGAAAATAGATGAGGAAGATGTAAGAAATGATGCATTTGAATTGTGGTGTTGGCAAAGAATATTGATATACCATGGACATCTAGAAGAACGAACAAATATGTCTTAGAAGATGTACAGCCAGAATGTCCCTTAGAAAAAAGAATGACCAGATTTTTTCTTGCGTTCTTTGGTGAGGTTATCAAGAGGGACAAGTTCCTAGAAAAGGACATCATACTTGATAGAGTGAAGGGTAAGCAAAAAGGAAAACCCCTCACTGAGATAGATTGACACTGTGGTTACAACAACAATGGGTTCAAGCAAGACAAGGATTGTAAAAATGGTGCAGGACTGGGCAGTGCTTCATTCTATTGTACATAAGGGTCATTGAGTCAAAACAGACTCCAGAGGACCTAACAACAGCAACAACATCCATATGTGTTTACACGTTCCTTTTTACTTTAATTATGCTGTGCTCTTGACATTCACATTTGGTACCATTTTTCCCATCAGGATAACGAACTAACTAACTAACTAAATAAATAAATAAATAAGTTTCTAAGATCTAAAGCATACTTCCCCCTCCCCTCCTCCACTTCCTGGTAACCACCAATGTACATTTGTCTGTCTGTCTGTCTGTCTCTCTCTCTCTCTCTCTCTATATATATATATATATATATGGGACTTCATCTCTCATACTTTGGTCACATCAGAAGGGACTGGATGCTGGAGAAAAATATGCTTGATAAAGTAAAGCATCAACAAAAAAGGGGAAGACCTTCAAAGAGATGATTGACACAGTGACTGTGTTGATGGGCTCAAGCATGCCAATGATTATGTGGATGGCACAGGACTAAGCAGCGGTTCATTCTGTTGCACATGGGGTCACTATGAATTGGAATCAACTTTATGACAGCTAACAACATATATATCTATATTTGTCTTCTTATGAAAGAGATCATACAATATTTGTCCTTACATGCTTGATTTATTTCACATAGTTTCATGTCTTCCAGGTTCATCCATATCACCATATGTTTTGTGGACTCATTATTTTTCTTTATGGTTCCGTAGTATTCCATTGTATATATATACTACAATTTGCTTATACATTCATGCAGTGATGGACACTTCAGTTTCCATCTATTTGCTATTATGAATAAAGTGGCAATGAACATAGGTGTGCATATATCATTATATCTGCTCATAGTATAGTGCCTAAGGCACTTGACTGCTAACCAGAAGGCTGACAGTTCAAACCCATCAGTCACTCCTCAGAAGGAAGTTGGGGCAATATACTTCCATAGTGATACTGCCTTGGAAACTCAAGGAGGGGTCACTATGAGTTGGTTCTGACTCGACAGCGCATAACAACAACAACAACAGAGGATTTACCTGACAGTGTAATTGCTGAATCATAGAGTAACTCAATTCCTAGTTTTTTTTTAGAAATCTCTATACCATTTTTCATACTAGTTGTACCAGTTTTTTGTACCACCAGCAAAAAAGAAGGGGGGTTCCAATCTCCCCACATCTT
The DNA here is from genome assembly GCF_000298275.1 of Orycteropus afer afer. Lineage (NCBI taxonomy): Eukaryota > Metazoa > Chordata > Mammalia > Tubulidentata > Orycteropodidae > Orycteropus > Orycteropus afer. The sequence continues at coordinate 722,082 of NW_006921664.1, read as the reverse complement.
CCCCAGCATTATTATCTGTGTGTGTGTGTGTGTGTGTGTGTGTGTGTGTCTCAATCAATGCTATATAAACTAGGATAAGATGGAATTTTATTGTAATTTTGATTTGTGTCTCTCTAATGGTTAATGATCATGACTGTCTTTGCATATATTTGTTATCTGCTTGGATATCCTCTTAGGTGAAGATTCTATTCATGTTCTTTGATCAATTTGCAACTGGGTTATCTTTTTTGGTCAGTTGTTGCAGTTTTCTAGAGCTTTTAGATATAGATATTTATGAAATAAATTGACTATGAAAACTTTTCTATTTACTCTTTTAAAAAGTCTTTTGATGAGCATAATTTTTTAAATTTTTATGACATCCCATTTATCTACTTTATCTTCTATTTATTCATATGTTTTCATGTTTGTTATCCTTTTTTTTTTCAAAAGATTATGTCCTATTGTTACTTTCCTGTTTTCTTCTAGGAATGTTATGGACTTAAGTGTGATGATGATCAATGACTACAGCCTAAATCATACCTCAACATGAAGAAAACAAAAATGTTCACAACTGGATCAATAAGCAACATCATAATAAATGGAAAAAAGCTTGTAGTTACTTCATTTTACTTGGATCCACAATCAACACCTATGGAAGCAGCAGTGAATAAATCAAATGACATATTGTATATTGGACAATCTACTGCCAAAGACCTCTTTAAAGTTTTTAAGAACAAAGGTATATGTCACTTTGAATACTAAGATGCACCTGACCCAAGCCATGGAATTTTTAATAGACTCATATGCATATATGAAAATGAATGAGGACAATTATCGAAGAATTGATGCTTTTGAATTGTGGTGTTTGTGAAGAATATTGAATGTACCATGGACATCTAGAAGAATTAACAAACCTGTCTTGGAGGAAGTACAGCCAGAATCCTCCTCAGAAATGAGAATAGCCAGACTTCCTCTCATATTTTGGTCATGTTATCAGAAGGGATCAGTCCCTGGAGAAGGATATCATTCTGAATAAAGTATACCATTAGTGAAAAATGGGAAGAACCTCAACAGGATGGATTGACAGTGGCTGCCACAATGGGCTCAAGCATGGCATTGATGTGAGGAAGGTGTAGGGCCAGGCAGTGTTTTGTTCTGTTGTGAATAGGGTTGCTATGAGTCAAAACTGACTTGGCAGCAAGTTTAAAATTTAGGCCTTTGATTCATTTTTCATTTGTTTGTTGTCTGCTGTGAAGTAGAGGACCTGATTCATTTTTCTGCATGTGGATATCCAGTTTTGCAAATACCATTAATTTATTAAACTATTTCTGTGCAGTTAATGGATTTTTACTCATTGTAGAAAATCAGTTGTCCATAGATGGATGAGTTTGATTCTGAGTTCTCAATGCTATTGCTTTGATCCATATGTCTATCATTAAACCAATCCCAGACTCTTTTAATTATAGTGGCTGTAGAGTCTCTTTTAGTCTCTTATATTTGTGTTTTATAATTTTCTCTATGTAAGACTTTTAAGTCCTTGATTAGATTAAGTTCCTGGGAATTTTATCAATTTTGGGCTATGGTAATTAGTATTGTTTTCTTCATTTCTTTTCCAGGGAAGTCTTGATTAAATCAGATGAACTACAAACTTATTTAGTTTTTGTGCATTACCTTGTACCCTGCAATCTTGTTAAATTCTTTTATTATTTCTAGTAGGTTTTTTTTTTTTTTGGGGGGGAGGGTATTTTTAGAATCTTCTATGTGTAAGATCACACTACTTGCAAAAGGTTGTTGTTCTTATGTGCCGTCGAGTCAGACCCGACTCATAGCGACCCCTCCTTGGGTTTCTGAGGCAATATCACTACGGAAGTAGATTGCCCCATCTTCCTTCTGAGGAGTGGCTGGTGGATTTGAACTGCCAGCCTTCTGGTTAGCAGTCAAGTGCCTTAGGCATTATGCTACCAGAGCTCCCATTTGCAAAAGAAGATAGTCTTATATCTTCTTTCTGATATGAATAGCTTTTATTTCAGCTCTTGTCTTAATGCTCTGACTAGAGCTTCTAGCACAATGTTGAATAAGAATGGTGGTAATGGGCAACCTGGTCTTATTCCTGTCCTCAGTGGGAAGACTCTCCATCTCTCTCCATTGAGTATGCTATTGGCTGTTGGTTTTGCATATGTGCCCTTAAATTGTATCAATTGATATGATCACATAAAACTTTTCTTTTGTTTTATTTATGTGATGGGTTACATTGATGGATCTTCTAATACTAAACCACCCTTGTAATCCTAGTCTGAATCCCACTTGAGTGTGGTGTATGATTTTTTGATATGTGGCTAAAGTATGTTGGCAAGAATTTTGTTTAAAATTTTTGCATAAATGTCAATAAGGAATATGAGTTCATAATCCTTTTTTTCCCCAGTCTTGTTCTGGCTTCATAGAGAGTTCAATAGTGTTCTTTCCTCTTCTCTGTTTTTGAAGGGATTAAGTAGAATTGGTTTCAACACTTCTATGAATATTTGGTAGAATTTTCTAGTGTAGCCATCTGGTCCTGGTCTTTCATTTGTTGGGAGGTTTTTTTTTTTATATCTTCAATTTCTTCTTTAATAAATCTATTTACATTTTCTACCTCTGTATGTGTTACTAGGAATTTTTCCATTTAATCTAAGCTTCTAAATTTGTTGGAATACAATTTTTCATAGTAATTAGTTATGATCTTTATCTCTGTTGGATTGGTTGTAATCCATCAATTTCATTTTTTTTTTTAATTTGGATTATTTGCTTTTTTCCCATTTTATTAATCAAAGTAATGATTTGCCTATTTTATTGATATTTAAAAAAAAAGACAACTTCTGATTTTGTGGATTCTTTCTGTTGTTTTTCTTTTTTAATTTGTTTCTGTCTTAATATTTATTATTTCTTTTTTTCTGGTAGTTTTTGTCATCTTTTACTCTTCCTTTATATCTTCTTTTTGTTCATGTAATCAGATCTTTTTAAATTTAGGCATTTATTGCTATGAATTTCTCTGTGTCACAAAAGTTTTGAAATCTTGTATTTTCATTTTTTTTCAATTATAGGAATTTTAAAATTTTAATTTTGTTTTCTTCTCTGGCCAAGTAGTTTTTTAATAGTGTATTACTTAATTACTGTGTATTTTGTTTTTCATTATTTTTTATGTGGTTGATTTTTAGCTTCATATCATCATGGTCCAAGATGATGCTTTATATGATTTCAACTGTTTAAAAATTTTTGAGACTTGTTTTGTGTCCTAGCATATGATCTATTCTGATAAATGGTCCATGTACACTGGAGAAAATGTGTATTGTTCTGACACTGGGTGGAGGGACATGCTAGCTATTATTAGGTCTAATAGTTTTTTTGTTTTATTTAAACTCTCAATGTCCTTGTTGTTGTTGTTGTTGTTGTTATGTGTAATAGTAGGGAACTTCAACATACCACTTTCAATTACAGACAGAACATCTAAAAAGGAGATCACTCAATGTCCTTAGTGATCTCCTTTTTAGATGTTCTGTCTGTAATTGAAAGTGGTATGTTGAAGTTCCCTACTATTATTGTGGACTTGTCAATTTCTTCCTTCCTATTAACCAGTATTTGCTTCATGCATTTTGGTGCATTGCTGTTCAGTGAGTATGTATTCGTAATTGTTATGTCTTCTTGCTAGATTGAACCTTTTATTATTAAGTAATGTCTTTCATTAATTCCCATATCAGATTTTTATTTAATGTCCATTTTATGTGATCTCTAATCTTTTTATACCCACCCTTATTCTTTATTGTTTACTGATTGCATGGAATATTTTTATCCATCTTTTTGTTTTAATCAGTTTGTGTACTTGTGTCTAATGTGTGTTTTATGTAGACAGAAAATAGATGGATCATGGTTTCTTTTTCTTTTATTTTATTTTTTTTATCCAGTCTGTCATTCTCAGAATTTTCTCTTTATCTATGGTTTTCAAAAATTTCATTAGGATATGGTACAGAATTTATCTTTTTGTGTTTCTTCTAAATGGGGTTCATGTAGCTTCCTGTATTTGTTGGTTTGGTTCTCTATTCAGATCTGGGACATTCTCTCTCATTATTTCTTGGAAAATTCTTTCTATTTCTTTATTGTTGTCATGATGCTCTGGAATTTCATAATTCTAATGTTAGAATTCTTAATTGAATCCAATATTTTCATTTCGATTTCTTTTGCTTTTCTTTGCTCTTTTTCTGTTGAGACTTGTTACATACATACATACTCCCTGCTGTCAAGTCGGATCTTACTCATAGTGATGCTTCTTTGGGTTTCCAAGGCACTATCACTACAGAAGTAGATTGCCCAACCTTCTTTCTGAGGAGTGGCTGGGGGTTTGAACTGCTAGCCATCTGGTTAGCAGTCAAATGCCTTAGGCACTATGCTACCAGAGCTCCTAAAAACCAAATTTGTTGCCATCGAGTCTATTTAACTCATAGTGACCCCTCTTTGGGTTTCTAAGGAGGTATCTCTATGGAAGTAGATTGCCCAAGTGTCCTTCTGAGGAGTGGTTGGGGTTTTGAACCACCAGCCTTCTGGTTAGCAGTCAAATGGCTTAGGCACTACACCACCAGAGTTCCCAGTGAGACTTGATAAGTGCAACTATTTTGCCTTTTAGTTCATTTATTCTTTTTGATTCCAATTTTGAGTGTTTTTCTTGAGTTTTCTAATTCAGTTTTTTTTTTATTCTTCAGCACCAGCAGTTTTCTTTTTAATTTATTTTGTTTTTTGATGTTTTCATTTTCTTTGGTGAGTTTCTTATTTTTTTCCTCCTTTTGTTTTCTAATCTCTGTTAGTTTGTTCTCTGTGTCATTTTTGCTTTCTTTGAAGATATTTAGAACCGTAGTCTGAAAATGATCAATTGTTTTCATTAGTCTGGCCTTCATAGGACAAATTTTCTCTTATTCATATTTGCTATTGATTGATCCTTCTCTTTTGATTTTGTTTGTTTTACTATTTTTTTTTTGTTAAACTTGGGTCACTTTGTTATCATTTTTAAATTTAAATTTTGTATTCTGATTTTTCTGGGAAAATGCTCTGATTGGGCACCCTGGTGACACAGCAGCCAAGTGCCTGGTGGCAATCTGAAAGGATGGGGTCTGAACTTTCTGCCACTCTGTGGGTGAAAGATGTGTCAATTTACCTACACAAGAATTCACAGCCCTGAAAACCCTTTAGTGCATCTCCATTCTGTCCACCGAGTTGCAGAAACTCAGAATTAACAGCAGCATTGGGCTTAGTATCTTTTCCTCAGAACCACAAGAGGTCACTCTTCTTAAAGAAGTTTTTTTTTTTTTTTTTTTTAATGTTGATTCCAGAGCTCTGGATGCTTCCTGATTGGAATTCAATATGCATGTACATAGGACTGGGAAGATTAGCTGGTCATGGATGTTGTTGTAAGCAGTGGACAATGATTTTCCCTGTGGTGAAATTAGAGGGCTCTGTATGTCTTTCCCTCATGGATTCCCTTGCACAGCCTATCATCCCATGGTATCCTCTTGTGAGCAGGGAGCTAGCCTTATCCCTCTCTGTTGCCTATCTCTCCAAAGTATTCCCTTCACCTTGCTGTCATTGGAATTCCTCCCAGTCCTAATATTCATCTATTTCAAGCTAGGTGAAATTCAACTTAACTCTCTCACAGTGTCACAATCCTCTTTACCACCTGTCTGTTGTACAGCTCATGAACTTCTGTGGCCAATCTGTGCTGCTTTTAAAAATCAGGCTACAGCTTCCTCAGATCAGCTCTCTTTGTGTGTTCCCTGTTTGGGATGTTGCCCAGTCCCATCTCACAATGTCTTTGATAAGCAAGTGCTCCAGATGATAGTGAGTATGTTCTCCCTGTGTCTTTGTCATTTCTGCTCCTCCTCTCTCCAGCTACTAGACTCATTCTGACTCTGACAACTCAGTTACCATTTGGATTCTGAAGTCTAAGTTTATTCTTATTTTTATTTGTTGTGCAATGGATTAATTGACATATTTCTTCACCCTCTGTGAATTTCTTTTTCTTTTTCTTTTCTTTATTTCTTTTCTTGATGTATTTTGCCATTTTCAGTCCTGGCCTGATCTGGAAGTGTCACAAAAAAATGCAGTATTTACAGTATAAATATCACAATTAGCATTCTCCTATAAAATACTTTTCTAGCTCAGAAATGAAGCATCAGGTTTCAGCCAATCTTACCCTTGTATCCATGTATTTTTATGAGTTCAGACCTCTTCTATATTTTCAGTAATCTTTTTTTAGCTCTTTAACACTATTGATAAAGTATTTTAAGATTTATCCTGTTCCATATAAAATTGGAGGAGCTCTGGTAGCATAGTGCCTAAGGCATTTGACTGCTATCCAGAAGGCTGGTGGTTCAAACCTGAAGGAAGGTTGGGCAATCTACTTCTGTAGTGATACCACCTCGGAAACCCAAGGAGGAGTCACTATCAGTCAGGTCCGACTCGACTGCACATAACAACATAGAAAATTGGTCCAAAACCATCTTGCAACTATGATATATCTCTTTAACTCTGAGCAGTTTGAGTTCCTGCAATTATTTTCTACACTCAGAACTTCTTGTAATTAATTATTTTCTCACTTACCTTGGTATTAATCAAAATTGTTTGTTTCTTCTTTCTTATCAACTACTGAAGCAGTTATGTCCAGAGTCAACAACAACTTACTTGTATTGAATTTCAATGGATAATTATTCTATCCCTTTTAAACTATTACTACACCCACAGATGGGACATTTTTAACTTCATTCTCTTTAAAAGTATCCTGTGTCAATTTTTATGACTCTACACCCAACAGCAACACAATTTCCTACTTTTCCTACATCTTTCTGGCTTTTTCTTTTGTGTCCCATGCTTCCATTTCATTTACTTAGTCAGCCTACTATTGTTGTTTGGTCATCAAGTTGATTTTTGGGTCATAGCAATCCCATGTGACAGAGTAGAACTGTTTCATTGGTTTTTAGTTTTTCAATATAATCTTTACATGAATATATAGCCAAATCTTTCTCCTGCAGTGTGTCTGAATGAGTTAGAACTGTCAACATTTATGTTAGCAGCCAAGCATTTAATCCTGTGTCACTGGGGCTCCTTATACCACTCAGCCTATTACTCCTCAAATTTAAGTGTTCCTGAAGTTCTACTCCTAGGTCCTGTTCTCCTCTCAGTCTGTAAAAATTCACTGGATATCTCATTTACACCTGTGAATGCTAGATTCATTTATATGTTGAAGAATGATCAATTTACATCAAAACCAAAGATAACAACCTAAATTCAGATCACACTTCCAGTTGTTCCCTCAATACTCTACTGGGATAGCTCATTTGTGTGTCAAATTCAACAAGTCTGAACTTAAACTTATCATCCCTCTCCAACCTCTAAATTTGCCCCTTGTGGCAATGTTTCACATCACAAAGTATGCTTCAATCATTTGCCTCCCTCTTCTTCCTGTTTCATATCTCAAAAATCACCAAATTCTGGCCTGTATGCCTATGAAATATTTCTAATATCTACTTTTTTTCTTTCTACATCTGTGTCTTCAACTCAAGGATTGTCCACCATCTCATCTTCTTATTATTTAATAAAAATCTTCCTCATTAGAAGTTTTACCTCAGATATTTCACTCTTCTATTAATAATCTATAAAGTACCCAGAGTGATTCTTCTGAAATGCAAAAGATATAATATAGACCCCTTCTTAAAATTGTTCAGGTCTTTTCCATTTACTTTCTGGTTAAAAACAAACAAAAGCAAAAAACTCATACTCAAGATATTGGTTTGCAAATATTTTACTTCTGAGTCCTCTGCTCCTTTATTATGAGTATTGGGAGTACTCATAATTCTTCTTTATGTACTGGGAGTCTCTAGGTGTTGTAAATGGCAAATGTAGTTGACTGAATGGAAAAGATACAGGTTTGGGTAAAACTAGAGTCAGAAGAGAGGCCTGGCAATCTACATCTGAAAGATCAGCCATCAAAAACCTTATGAGCATACTTAAACTCTGTCACATATGGGGTCGCCATTAGTCAGAGTCTACTCCATGACAACTAGTAACTGATGGTATATTGTGCTAATTTCCATCTAATATTCTATTTTGAAATTCTTTCAATTGAATGTCTCATGTCTTTGCCTCTGACTGGAATGCTTATCCCATATCTTCATCTGGTTTGTCATTCATGACCATTTGACTCAACTAAATGTTGTGTGGAAGGTCTTCCCTGGCTCTCTATCTGTGATTAGGTCATGTCTTCTATCAGGTTTTACACTGAATCTTGAACTGTTTCCCCCTAAAGTATCACAAAGCACACTTAATATCAGTGCCTGTTTCACTATTGATCTTTATTGTTAGACTCTTAATATCAGGAAAGGAGGCATCACATACTTGTTTCTCATTACTCAATTCTACTGCCTAGACAAGAACAGGCACTCATTTAACAAGTGATTATTTTATTTCTTATTCTTCATTAGTTATTATTTTTATTTTTAATTTCACATTTCATTATCTAGCAAATATAAAGAGCATTATAAAGTAGTTAGTTTTATTAAAACTTCTTTGGTTCTTAATTTTATCATGATACCTTGAAGAGTGTAAAACAATATACACTCATACACTCATAAGGAAGTACTTCTATAATATTTTATTATGCATAAACAAATTTTCAATTCATGGCATTTTGTTATGATACTAATTTGTATATAAATTATGTATAATAACGAGACTTGTTAAGATCTCCTCTATCTCTATTTTTACCATTTGATGCTTGAAGTGTAAAAATATCTGATCTTGTCACCTACCTACTTGCTATGCTCCAGTGGCTTTTCCTTCTTAGGATAATCAAGATGGTGTTTATCCTAATCTATAATTCTCTACACAGTCTGGACCTCATCTACCTCTGCAGATTCATCTCAAAATACAACTCCTCTTTTCATCTGTACTTAATAACTCTAACTTTCTCTTTTTTTTTTTTCTATATACTGTGCACCATCAGCTCATTACTGTCCTAAGTCCAGTGTCTACTTATTCATCCTTTAGATCTTGGTTAAGTTACCATCCTTAAGATTTAATTTATTAGTTAATCGATTACTTCAAATCCACACATTACATACTGTCATAGAACATTGATTTCTGCATCATAGCTGTTATTGCACTTGTCATCTTATATCATGTGTTATTATTTGATTAAAATCTGTCTTCTGCACTAAATTACCAATGCCATGAGAAAAACCCCATTTCTTTTATTTGTATCATTTTTAAATCATTCCCTAGCACAGGATCTAGCACATGTGTAGCAGGGGGAAAATTAACACTTGATAGATGAATAAAAGTTATAATTTTTATGATTTATTTACCAATCCTACAATAATCTTTTTGTTTGGATGATGAGTTAATGGAGATTCTTACTCTTCTCTATATCAAAAAACTCACTGACATCCAGTTGACTCTGACCCATAATGACTCCTCCTTGGGCTTCTGAGGTGGTCTATGGAAGTAGATTTCCCAGTCTTCCTTCTGAGGAGTGGCCGGTGGGTTTGAACTGCCAGCCTTCTGGTTAGCAGTCAAATGCTATTTTGCCTATTTTAACAGCGAACATGCACTTGGTCTTACTACTGGGAAAATAAAAATATAGCAAGGATTTGTTTCTGTAACACTTCCTTGCCATGGTATAGGCTCTGAGAATGTCAGAACTAGTTCAGTCTTTCTCAGGAGTACAGTGTCTGTCAGAGTTGCAACTAGGATGAACGAACATGACATATTCTGCCTTCTCTGTATTCTGAAATAGAATATGTCAGCCAGAGAATCATGAATTTTCTATTCATGATTTTTGAGCAGTGATAACACAAACTGAAGCAACTTAATCTATCAATAATTAGACATCATTTTAGCAAAATTAAAATTATAATATGATAATGTGAGCATATTTATCTCTTAATTCAATGTTTATCTATATAATCATTTGAATCACTTTCAATCTTCTTTATGCATTATTAAGGATTGGATTGTGTATCCTAAACACATGTGTTGTAAATCCTAACCCCTACACCTGTGATTATAATCTCATTTGAGAATAAGTTTTCTCTGCTATGTTAATGAGGTACCATTGGTATAAAATATATCCAAAATCAATCACTTTCCAAATATAAAAGAGCAGATTAAGCAAAGAGACAGCAAGCAGAGATGGGGTGGGTAGATGCCATGCAACTTGAGGATCACCTAGGAGACAAGGGATAGAAGGGGAAAACAGAGGAAGACCTGCCTAGATTCGGAGCCTATGGAGAGAGAGCCTTCTCCTGGAGCCTGTTCTCTGACTTTAGACTTCTAGCCTCCTAAAATGTGAGAAAATAAATTTCTAAAACCACTCACTTGTGATATTTCTGCTATAGCCACACTAGATAACTAAGGTATATGTATATGTGCATTATTTTTCTCTATATGTCTTTCGAAGAAGTAACTGAAATATATATATATATATATATATATATATATACACACACACACACACTCCTCAGAAGGAAGATGGGGCAATCTACTTCCTTAGTGATACTGCCTCGGAAACGCAAGGAGGGGTCGCTATGAGTCGGGTCTGACTCGACGGCACATAACAACAACATATATATATTTTAATTTCAATATGTCTCATAAAGAGAAGTAAATGTTAGGGCTTATTGCTTAGGGCAATTTAAAATTACTAGCATGCAAGTGATTTGCAGATCAGTCCTTTTAAGTGTTCATCCGGAGTCTCAGTGGCTCAGTGTAGTTTTTCCTAAATTGGCTATTTGCAACAAATAAACATTGGAAATTGAAAGAGAAGAGCACTTATGTCTTGCAGATATATCCCTGGGAAGTTTGCCGTCTCATAATAATGATTGAACAAAAGAAAGAAGATATCAGAATGGAGAGTTTACAATTCCCGAAGCACTAAAACTAATTTTAAACCATTTTTGTTTGCAAGAGGGTCATCATTTCAGTCATTTTAAACCATATACCCTTGAATAAGTTTAAATTACTAAAATCTCATTTACTTTTAAAGAAAACTAAAAAGATGGTTGATCACTGGTTCAAATTATTTTTTAATTCCTTAAATATATCTTACTTTTACTGATTCCTGACTTTTACTGATACCTGACTTATACTAATAAAATGTTAAATTGGTGTGCATTATGTGTGAGTGTGTCTATGTGTAATGACTCATATACAGTTTACTTATATCATTGTGCAAGGTTTATACAATCTAAAAATAATACTAAATGTCACAAGTGGAAGAGGATAGGACTGATATTTAGTGAGAAATATATAGGTTTTGATCTGAAGAGTTGTAAAGCATTAGCTTTTAATAAGGAAGAAAGAATGAATAGGAAATTTTTGAGGGCTCTGGGTACTCTCAAGATGAAAAGAGACAAGGTGGCATGGAGGGCTCTGAGTAGACCACTAGGCAAACCATCTCAGAGGACTCACAGCAGAAAGGTTCAAAGGTCAAATTAAAGTGTTCAAAGTATATGGTTTATTGAATCAGATTAACTCTTAAGGGAAGAAGCAAAGGAACAGAGATGAAGTAGGTTACTACAATTAAGACATGAAGTATATTAGTTTCTTAGGGCTGCCATAACAAAGAACTGCAAACTGGTGGCTTAAAACAACAGAAAGTGATTCCCTCATACATTATGTTATGAGTCATGGAGACTAGAAGACCAAAATTAAGGTATTTGCAGGCCCGCCTGTCTCTGAAGGCTCTAAGAGAAGATCCTTCCTTATTGCTTCTCCTTCTAGTAGTCCTAAGTGTTGATTGGCTTACAGGAACATCACTCCAAAATATGTCTCCATCTCCTTATCTCTCTCTCTCCCCCCATATCTCTTCTCTTTTACTTATAAAGACACCAGTGCTATTGTATTAGGGCTTACCCTGCTCATGTTAAAATAACTAATTATGTCTACAAAGATGTTGTTTTCAAATCAAATAACATTAACAGATACTAGAAGTTAGGACTTTAACATATCTTTTTCCAGGACAAAATTCAACTCTTAACAAGGGACAAGTCAAAAGAAAGGGACACACTACCAGAATCTTGTGTCAATTTTAAAGAAAACTAAAGAACAGGGTGAGAGCTGCTGGAACCCAGGTAAGGACAGGAAAACAGGCCAGGCGCCCAGATGTGGGAGGCGAGGGAGGAGCCAGGGCCCAGACAGAGCCACAGAAACCCAAGTAAAGGTGAGCAGGCAGGCCATCACCCAGATGAGGTAGGCAGGGGAGGAGCCGGGCAGAAACAGAGCTGGGGGATCCAGGTAAGAGCAGGCAAATAGGCCAGGCACCCAGATGTGGGAGGTAGGGGAAGAGCCCAGCAAAGACAGAGCTGATGGATAGAGGTAAGGGGAGGGAGACAGACCATACACCCAAGAGGTAGGAAGGGAAGGAAAAGTGAGAGATAATGGAGCTGTGGGATCCAGGTAAGGCGAAGACAGAAAGGTTTCAAACAGCTAAGGAAGACAAACTTGTCTGTTAGTTTGTCATACTGTGGTGGCTTGAGTGTTGCTATGAGGCTTGAGGCTCTGTCCCTGGTGTGTCAAATGCTATTGGGGTGGCATATGGTGCACAGGTTTTGATGCAGCTTACAGACTGAAACAGACTAGGAAGAAGGAAGAGCCCATTCACTTCTCAAAAATTGGCCAGGGAAAACACTATGAATAGCAGAGAAACACTCTCTGATACATTACTGGGAAACTTTATGAATAGCCCTGAACTATTGTCCTATACAGTGCAGGAAGGCCAGCTGCTTAGGTTGGAAGGCACTCAAAATATGAGTGGGAAAGAGCTGCATCATCAGAGTAGAACCAACCTTAATGATATGGATAAAGTAAATCTTTCAGGGCCACCATTTGCTGATGTGGCACAATTCAATTTGAATAGAAACAGCTCCAAATATTGATTAATAATCAGAACATGGAATGTACTAAGTATGAATCTAGAAAAATTGGAAGCTATCAAAATGAAATGAAATGCATAGAGATTGATATCTTAGGCATTAGTGAGCTGAAATGTAAGGGTTTTGGCCATTTAGAATCAGACCACCATATGATCTACTATGTAGGGAATGACAGTTTGAAGAGGAATGTCATGGCATTCATCATCACAAAGGATGTTTCAAGATCTGTCTTGAAGTACAATGCTGTCAGTGATAGAATAATATCCAAACATCTACTGGGAAGATCAGTTAATACTACCAGTATTAAAATTTGCACACCAACCACCAAAGTCAAAGATGAAGAAATTGAAGATTTTTATCAACTTCTGCAGTCTGAAATTGACTGAACATGGAATCAAAATGTGTTTGTTATCACTGGTGACTGGAATGCACAAATTGAAAACAAAGAAGACTTACCGGTAGTTGGAAAATCTGGCCTTGAAAACAGAAATAATGCTGGAGACCTCATGAAAGAATTTTGTAAGGCCAAAGACTTACTCATTGCAAATACCTTTTTTTTTTCAACAACTCAAATGGTTGCTATACACATGGATATCACCAGATAGGGTACACAAAAATCAGATTGACTACATCTGTGGCAATAGGTGAAGGAAAATATCTTTCGCCGAAACAAGGCCAGGAGCTGATTGTGGAAGAGACCATCAACTGCTCCTATGCAAGTTCAAAAGTTGAAGACAGTTAAAACAAATCCACAAGAGCCAAAATATAACCTTGAATATATCCCTGCTGAATTTAGAGACCTTTAAAAGAACAGATTTGATGTATTGAATGCCAATGACCAAAACCAGAAGAATTGTGGGATGACATCAAGAATATCATCCATGGAGAAAGCAAGAGGTCATTAAAAAGACAAGAAAAGAAGAAAAGACCAAAATAGATATCAGAAGAGACCCTGAAAATTTCCCTTGAACAGAGAGTAGCTAAAGTAAATGGAAAAAAAAAAAAAAATGACAAGATCAAAGAGCTGAACAGGAGATTTCAAAGACCAGCATGAACAGACAAAGTTAATTATTATAATGAAATATTTCAAGACCTGGAGTTAGAAAACTAAAAGGGAAGAACATGCTCAGCATTTCTCAAGCTGAAAGAACTGAGGAAAAAATGTGAACCTCATGTTGCAATACTGAAAGATTCTATGGGCATAATATTGAATGACGCTGTTGTTGTTATGTGCTGTCAAGTCAGACCTGACTCATAGCGACCCCCCCTTGTGTTTCCAGGGCAGTATCACTATGGAAGAAGATTTCCCAACTTCCCTTCTGAGGAATGGCTGGAGTATTTGAACCTCCAGCCTTTCTGGTTTGCAATCAAGTGCCTTAGGCACTATGCTACAAGAGGTCCCATTGAATGATGCAGGAAACATCAAAAGAAGATGGAAGGAATACACAGTCATTGTACCTAAAAAACCTGGTTGATCATCCATTTCAGGAGGTGACATATGACCAAGAACCAGTGGTATTGAAGGAAGAAGTTGAAGCTGTGCTGAAGGAATTGGTGAAGAACAAGGCACCAGGAAATGATGGAATATCCATTGAGATGTTTCAGCAAATGGATGGCCCACTGGAGGCACTCACTTGGTTATGTCAAGAGGTTTGGAAGACAGCTACCTGGATAACTGACTGGAAGAGAGGCATATTTGTACCCATTTCAAAGAAAGGTGATCCCACCGAATTTGGATATTATTGAATAATATCATTAATATTGCAAGCAAGTAAAATCTTTGTTGTTGTTGTTATGTGCCGTTGAGTCAGACCCAACTCATAGCAACCCCTCCTTGGGTTTCTGAGGCAATATCACTAAGGAAGTAGATTGCCCCATCTTCCTTCCGAGGAGTGGCTGATGGGTTTGAACCACCAGCCTTCTGGTTAGCAGTCAAGTGCCTTAGCCACTATGCTACCAGAGTAAAATCTTACTGAAGATAATTAGAAAATGGTTGCAGCAATGCATTGACAGAGAACTTCCAGAGGTGCAAGCTGGATTTAGAAAAGAATGCAGAATGAAGGATATCATTGCTTATGTAAGATGGATCTTGGCTCAAAGCAAAGAATACCAGAAACATCTTTACTTTTGTTTTTTAACTATGCAAAGGCTTTTTATTGTGTGGATCACAACAAATTATGGGTAACATTGAGAAGAATGTGAATTCTAGAGCACTTAACTCTACTCATGAGAAAACTGTACATAGACCAAGAAGCTGTTGTTCAAACAGAACAAGGGGACACTGCATGGTTTAAAATCAAGAAGGGAGTGTGTCAGGGTTGTATCCTTTCACCATACTTATTTAATCTATATGCTGAGCAAATAATCTGAGAAGCTGGACTATATGAAGAAGAACGTGGCATCAGGATTGGAAGAAGAATCATTAACAGACTGAGATACACTGATGACACAACTTTGCTTGATGAAAGTGAGGATGACTTAAAGAAGTTACTGATGAAGATTAAATAATACAGTCTGCAGTATGGATTACATCTCAATATAAAGGAAACAAAAATCTTCACAACTGGACCTATAAGCAGCATCATGATAAATAGAGAAAATATTGAAGCTGTCAAAGACTTCACATTGCTTCATTCTACAATCAATGCTAAGGGAAGCAGCAGTCAGGAAAATCTGCAGGGTACATGGGAGGCTCTCTTGCTGAAAGGAGAGTGGTGACCACTGTTTCAGATGGGTGAGGAGGTGCATGGAGTCCAAGGTACAGTGGCCACCTTTTCCTTGGCAGCAGGAGACTGTGCCTCTGGTGGGTGCACCAGCAACCCTTTGCACCAGTGGCAGTGTAGAAGACAAAACAGGAGCCTTCTAGAAGTAGCTTCTGAAAAATAAGAACTAATGTACATGAATAAGCAAGCAAAGGAATCAGAAAACCACTGGTGAACTTGCACTGCAGAGTGCCAACTGGTAAGCAAGAAAGGCCATCAGAGACCTCTCTGGGGCAGTGGAGAGAAAGTACCACACCAGAGAACCTGTGGTCACTCCACAGATCTACCATTAGCACCTGCTTTTATTGGTAAACTTGGAACTGCTGGGAGGGAGCTGCGATTTCTCTGGCTCTGGGTATTGCTGAAGCAGGGCAGCTGATAGGAGAAAAAAGCCGCAAGTGGGCAGGCCCTGGGATGAACTCCCTTCACAGATCAGGACAGTTATCCTAGTTCAGCTTTTGGACATGGAGAGGCCTGAAGAGTGGGATTGTTGTGGCTGTCTGAACCTGGCAGAAAGTGGGGGTCCCCTAACAATTGGAGTCTTTGATAAATTTGATCTGTGGATCTGTGAGTAACAGTATAATGTCATCATTAGCAGCCCATTCAAAGCCCTAGAAACCACTCCTGGCACCTTGGAGCTTTTCTTTGTTCTCTTTTTTCTTCCTGCTTTCTGCACCTCTACCCTGCCACATTGATTAAAATAACCACAACAGCCACCAAAACACCTCCTGGCTTGAATCTGAAACTCCCTTTATGACAAACAGAGACCTGCATCCACATTGCACACAGCAATTCCATCCTTACAAAGAAAATTGTGGAGCAACCCAGCACACCTGAATTATTAGCCACGAAAATAAAATACACCAGTTCCACCTTTTCAAAATATTAAACCATAAAATCAAGCAAAATAAATTAATGTATAACTAACAGTTAAAGACAACTTCAAAATGCCTAGGAAATAACAGACAACCTTAAATCAAACAAATAAACACACACAAAAAACAAGATAAGACATTAGAAGTAAAATCCCAAACAAAAGTCTCATTAAACATGGAGGAAGAGGAGGCAATAGAATTATTCAAGAAGGAATTTAGAAGGTATGTTTATAGAATTTTACAAGAGCTTAAGGAAACCCTACACAGAAGCAAGGAGAACACAGACAGTACCCTGGAAGAACTCAGGAAAATGATTCAAGAACAAAATAATAAGATTAATACACAATCAGAACTTATACAATCACAGCAATTAGAAATCCAGAGGATGAATACCAAAACTACAGAATTACACAATACAGTGGAAGCACAGAATAGGCTAAAACTGGCTGAAGAGTGTTATTTCCCAACTAGAAGATAAATCCCTTGACACCAGCCTGTATGAAGAAAAACCAGAACAAAGATTTAGGAGAAATGAAGAGAACCTAAGAGTTATATGGGGCAACATGAAAAGAAACAAAATACACCTCATTGGATTTCCAGAACAAGAAGAGGCAAGAAAAAAAAAAAAAAAAAAACACCTGAGAAAATTGTGGAAGACTTACTAACCCAAAACTTCCCCTATATCATAAAGAAAGAAAAGGTCTTTGTCCATAGAACCCCATACAGGATAGATCCCAAGAGAAAAACACTGAGGTATTTTGTAGTCAAGCTCTCCAAAACAAAAGATAAAGAAATAATTTTGCAAGCTGCCTTATAATATTCAAACAGGCTGAGCTCTGATTACTCAGCAGAAACCATAGAAGCAAGAAGGCAATGGGACAGCATATATAAAACACTGAAGGAAAAAAAAAACTTCCAACTAAGAATCCTATATCCAGCCAAATTATCCCTCAAATATGAGGGCAAAAACAAAGAGAAATTAAGGGATTTTGTGAAAACCAGACTAAAGCTACAAGAACTGCTTAAAGAAATCCTTCCAGTAGAGAACCCACAACAGAGAACAACAAAATTAGGACACATGACATCAATACTAAAACCAAATCAAATATAGATGTTCAAAATAAGACCATAAACATTGTACACTGAAAATCAGGAAGCCAATCTACACACAACAGCAACTAAGCATATGGAGGGAATAAAAGCTCTAGGTACAAACTTCCAAATGGAGAGGAAAACAGGACAATATTCTTATAAAACAAACTGTTCTAAAAATAGAGACAAATATTCACTCCAGAGGTGGGGCAAGATGGCGGACTAGGCAGAAGGATTGCACAGACCCTCTTCAACAAAGAAAAGGGAAAACAATTAATATAGACACAGAAGATAATCTTGGACCCCTGAGCCTTGAAGGAAAGGATGCAGATTTGGACTAAACCCCAACTAGCAGAAGAATTTGCGTGAAAATACCAA
>NW_006921664.1:691248-698417 GCF_000298275.1 Orycteropus afer afer | reverse complement strand
CCCCCTGATCTGTCTCCCTGTGCATAAGCAGCCCTTTTTTTCTCCCATGCTTGTTCTTTCCAAGGAGTGTATCTACCTCAGGTAAATGTTCAACTCACATGCCTGCCTATTGTTTGGCTGGAAGCCATATATGTGCATTTAATTCCAGGCCTGAAGGGCAGCTAGGGGCCATAGTCTCAGTGGTTCCACCAGGCTCTATTGGGCCAGCAAAACTTGTCTGCCCCTCCTTTTTTTTCCAAATGATTTTGAGTTTTGTTCCATGTTGTTCTCCCTGTCTATCCAGGATTTCCTACATAGATCCTCTTCCAAGTGGTTGACAGTAGTACCGAGGAATCATCTAGTTCTTCTGGTCTCATAGTCGTATAGGTTGCAGATTGGATGGTGTACCAGTCACTTCGACTAATTGTTTCCATGAATTTTTGGTTTTCTTCATTCTTCTTGGCTCTGGATGAGGAGAGACCCATCATTGCATCTAGATGGCAGCTTGCAAGCTTTTAAGATCCCAGTTGCTACTAGCCAAAGTAGGAGGTGGAACAATGTTTTGTGTAGTATGTTATGCCAATTGAGCTTGATGTCCAAGAGAGGAAGCCCTTGACAACAAAACGAATTCAACACAGAAAAATATATGGACCAAGGAGACTCCACCACCACCACCACCACAACAACAACAAAAACACAATAGAATTACAGCAATCAATTCATACCTATCACTAACTACATTCAATGTTAATGGACTAAATCCATCAATCAAGAGAAAGAGAATGGCAGACTAGATAAGAAAAGAAGACCCATCGATATGCTGCCTACAAGAGACCCAACTTAGACACAAAGATAAAAACAAATTAACATTAAGGGGTGGAAAAAAATACACCAAACCAATGGTAACCAAAAAAGAGCAGGAGCGGCAATATTAATTTCTGACAAAATAGACTTCAAGGTGAAAAACAACATGAGAGACAAAGGACACTATATGATGCTGAAAAGGTCAATTGACAAAGAAGACATTACAATAATAAATATTTATGCATCTAATGAAAGTGCCCCAAAATATGTGAAGCAAATATTAATTGAATTAAAAGGTACAATAGACAAATCTACTATAGTAGTAGGAGACATTAACACACTATTTTCAAAGAGGGACAGATCAACTAGAAAAAAATCTCACCAAAGATACAGAAGAATTCAACAACACAATCAACTCACTCGACCTCATAGACATATACAGAGCATTCCATCCGACAAAAGCACAATTCACATTCTTCTCCAGTGCACATGGATCCTTCTCCAGAATAGACCATAAGTTAAGACATAAAATAAGCCTCAATAAATTCAAAAACATTGAAATACGACAAAGCATCTTCTTGGACCATAATGCTATAAAATTAGAAATTAACAAGAGGAAGATCCATAGCGACCCCTCCTTGGGTTTCCAAGGCCATACCACTACAGAAGTAGATTGCCTAACCTTCCTTCTGAGGAGTGGCTGGTGGGTTTGAACAGCCAGCCTTCTGGTTAGCAGTCAAACAAATAAAAAGTGAAATAAAAATAATTCCTAGAAACAAATAAGAATGAAGATACATCATACGAAAACCTATAGGGCACAGCAAAAGCAGTAGTCAGAGGTGAGTTTATAGCAGTAAATGCATACATCAAAAAAAAAAAAAAAAAGGAAAGAAACAAAATCAACACTCTAACTCAACAACTCCATCAATTATAAAAAGAACAACAAAAGAATCCTACTGTATCTAGAAGTAAGGAAATAATAAAGATCAGAGCAGAAATAAATGAAAGAGAAAACAAAACAAAACAAAAACAGAGAAAATCAATGAAACAAAAAGCTGGTTCTTCAAAAAGATTAACAAAATTGACAAATTATTGAAATATCTAGCAAAAGAAAAGAAAGAGAAAATGCAAATTAAAAGAATAGTAAATGAAAAGGGTGTCATCACAACAGAACCAACTGAAATAAAAAAGATACTAACAGAATACTATGAAAAACTGTATGCCAACAGATTTGAGAATCTAGATGGACAAGTTTCTAGAATCACAAGACCTACCTAACCTATCCCATTCAGAAATAGAAAGCTTGAACAGACCCATAAAAAAAGAATAAATTCAACAGGTCATTAAAAAAAAAAAAAAAAAAAAAACTCATCACAAAGAAAAGTCCTGGCCCTGATGGTTTCACTGGAGAATTTTACCTAATATTCAAGGAACAGTTGAAACCTATACTATTGAAGCTATTCCAGAACACAGAGAAAGACGGAACACTCCCAAACTCATTTTATGAAGCAAGCATAACACTAATACCAAAACCAGGGAAAGACACCACTAAAAAGGAAAATTATAGACCAATATCTTTCAAAAATCTTCAATGAAATCCTGGCCAATGGAATCAAACAACATATTCAGAAATAATACATCCTGACTGTGGGATTCAAACCATGCATGCAAGGATGGTTAACATCAGAAAAACAAGCAGTGTAATCCACCACATAAACAAAACAAAAGAACTATATAATTATATCAATCAATGCAGAAAAGACATTTGATAAAATCCAACACCTGTTCCTGTTCAGAACTCTCAGCAAAATAGGAATTGAAGTGAAATACCTCAACATAATAAAAGACATATGTGCAAAGCCAATGGCCAGCATCATTATTAATGGAGAAAGACTCAAAGCATTTCCCTTATGAATGAGAACCAGACTGGAATCCCCTGTATCACCACTTCTATTTAACATTGTATTGGAAGTCCTGGCCAGGGCAATAAGACAAGAAAGAGAAATAAAAAGCATACAAATTGGCAAAGAGGAAGTAAAACTATCTCTATTTGTGGATGATATGATCCTATACATAGACTCAACAACAACAACAACAAAAAGAACCTACTGGAACTACCAGAGAGGTTCAGCAAAGTGGCAGGATACAAGGTCAACATACAAAAATCAGTTGGATTCCTCTACACCAACAAAGAGACTTCTGATAAAGAAATAAGGGAAACAATACCACTTATAATAGCTACTAAAAAGATAAAATATCTGGGAATAAACCTTACCAGAGACACAAAAGACTTATACGAAGAAAACTATAAAGCACTACTACAAGAGACAGCAAGGGCACTACGTAAATGGAAGAACCTGTCTTGTTCATGGGTAGGTAGACTGAATATTATGTGAAAACGTCAATACTACCTAAAACAATCTACATATTTAATGCAATCCCAATCCAGATACAAACCAAAATTTTTAAGGACATGGAAAAACCAATTGCTAACTTCTTTGGAAAGGAAAGAGACCTCAGAAAAGCACAGCAGTTCTGAAGAAGAAAAACAAAATGGGAGGTCTCACACTAGTGGATCTTAAAACCTACTATACAGTAGTCAAAACAGCATGGCATTGATACAATGATAGACAGATAGACCAATGGAACAGAATCAGAAGTCCAGAAACAGACCCATCTCTCTATGGAGCTGATCTTTGACAAAGATTCAAAACCAATTTAATGGGGAAGAGACAGCCTCTTTAACAAATGTTGCTGGCAAAACTGGATATCCACTTGCAGAAAAATGAAACAAGACCCATACCTTACCCCCCCCAACACACACACAAACTCAAATTAGATCAAAGACTTAAATGTAAAACCCAAAACTATAAAACTCATCAAAGATAAAATAAGGGCAAATCTAGGAGCTCTAATTTATGGCATAAATAGACTATCAAACATAACCAGCATACACAGGTCGTAGAAGAGAAGCTAGATGGCTGGGACCTTTTAAAAATTAAATTCTTATGCACACCAAAAGACTTTGTCAAAAGGGTAAAAAGAGAACCTACATTGGGAGAAAATATTTGCCTATGACATATCTGACAAAGGACTTATCTCCAAAATCTATGGAAAGCTTCAACATCTCAACAACAAAAAGTCAAACAACCCAATCTAAAATGGGGCAAAAGACTTGAACAGACTCTTCACTAAAGACAATATGCTGGCAACCAACAAACACATGAGGAATTTCTTGTGATTGTTAGTCATTACAGAGATGTAAATCAAAACAGAAATGAGATATCTTCTCAATCCAGCAATAATAGCAAAGTTCAACAGGTCAGAAATAACAAATGCTGGTGAGGTTGCGGAGAGATTGGAACTCTGGTGCATTGCTGGTGGGATATTAAAATGGTACAAAGATTGTGGCATGCCGTTTCCTTAAAAACTGCTAATAGAAATACCATTTGACCCAGCAATTCCATTACTAGGAATATATCCTAAAGAGGTGAGAGGCAGCACACAAACAGATATGTGCACAACTATGTTCATCACAGCACAATTCACTATAGCAAAGAAATGGAAACAACCTAAATGCCTATCAATGGAAGAATGGATAACCAAATTATGGTACATTCACACAATGGAATACTATGCTATATTAAAGAACAATGAAGGATATGTGAATCATCTCACAATGTGGATGATCCTAGAGGACTTTATGCTGAGTGAAATAAGTCAATTGCAAAAGGACAAATACTGTATGAGCCTATTACTGTAAAAAGAAAAAGAAGGGTTTGCTTTAGAAAGGGAACTCACTTGGTAGATTGCTGGGGTGGGGAGGCAAGGGGAGAGATTAATTTTGGGCTAGTTGGGGCCCACCACTGATGTGGGTAAGGGGGAGGATGCATACAAAGATTTTGTGACCACCATGATAACATTAGGAAAAAGGAGGGCACCAAATTGTGCACATAAGAGATAGACAACAGATGTTAATACCAATCAGTATATACACTATACTGCATTAACACCAAATGTCAGGCTACAGATAAACACATAAACACCTGAGAAGATCAGATGGGGGTCAGTGAACAGGAGTATACTCTAGACCAAGGATAGATCCAGGGGAGGCTAATCTTGCACAGATACCAGTGATAAAAAATACTGGCAATCCTTATAGAAACAACAGAAGACAGACATAGAGCAATCCCTCACAGACACCCAGTCACTGTGGGAGAGAGATCCAAAAGATTTCCTAACTCAAGACCATAGTACTGGAGGACACCAGACTCAACTGCCACAACAAAATACATAAAAGTCTTGTCCAACATCCTGCATTGGTAAGAAGAGACAGGGTTCTCAAAAGCTTTCAAGTGGCCAACTAAGATGCAGCTAATAGTCTCCTATCATTGGAAGCAAAGAAGGTTACAAAAAAAGGCAAGGGCATTTGAAAGCAATCAGACCTAGGACACAATGCCCTTTGAGACCAGAAGAACTAGATGGTGCTTGAATACCAATGCCAATCACTCAGTAAAGGATCAAATCTGGAGATCCTGGATAGAGTAGGAGGAAAAATGTGGAACAAAATCCAAAAACTCAATAATGACCAGAATTACTGGTTGGAGAGAATCTGTTGGGACCCCTAATACTATGGCCCTTGGATGCATTCTGGGCCTGGAATAAAGCTCATTTCCAGGGGCTGGCTCTCAGCCCAAAAGTAAACAAGATGTGCATGCAAACCACTCAACCAAGGGTGACACACCCATATACTCTATGGAAATGCATCCCTTGGAGAAATCAACCACAGGACACCAGAGGGGCAACATTTGCATGGAGGAAATGCAAGACACACAGGAGTGCATAATTATGAGGAGCACAAGGGAGGGAGGGTTACTGGGGAGAGATGGGAGGAGACTGGGTTAGGGTTAAGGATGGTAAATGGGGAGTGAACCTAAATGTACATGTAATGTTGAATGTAAAACAAACTCTGCTCAGTAAACCTGCAATTAAAGCACAATTAAAAAAAAAAAAAAAAGAAGAAGAAGTAGCAGTCAGGACATCAGATGACATATAGCACTGAGTAAATTGGCTTCAATGGACCTCTTTCAAGTGCTGAACAGCAAAGATATCTCCTTGAACACTACAGCAAACCTGACACAAGCTGTGGTATTTTCAGTCACATCATATGCATGTGAAAAGCCAGGAACCCGGACAGAGGAGCAGTTAGCCACAGGGATGCAGGTGAGGAGAAGGAACCCAGGTATGCCCAAAGCAGCAAGATGGGAGAGCAGAGAAAGGGGATTAAAAGCCAGGAACCAGGACAGAGGAGCAGTCAGCCGCAGGGGTCCAGGTGAGGAGAGAGAACCCAGGCATGTCCAAAGCAGCAGGATAGGAGAGCAGGAGAAAGGGCATTAAAAGCTAGGAACCTGGACAGAGAAGCAGTCAGCCGCAGGAACCCAGATAAGGGTAGTACGAGAGGTTTCCAACAGAGAGACTAACTTGTCTTTCGGGGTGTCCTACAGTGGTGACATTTTGACGTGAGTTTTGAGGCTGAGCCACTGATGTTTCAAACCCAGCAGGATGCACATGGTGCACAGGTATCAGCCTAGCTTACAGACTGGGACAGACTAGGAAGAAGGAAGAGACCATCCACTTCTCAAAGAATTGGCCAGGGAAAACCTTGTGAATAGCAAAGAAACACTGTTTGACACATTACCACACAACTTTTTGAATAGTCTTGTTAGGTTAGAAGACTCTCAGAATAGGACTGGGAAAGCATCATCTGCGTAAACCCAGGCTTACTCCTATGGATAAGGTAAAGCTTTCGAGACCTCCATTTGCTGATGTGGCACCACTCAAATTGAAGAGAAACAGCTGCAGACATCAATCAATCATCGGAATATGGAATGTATGAAGTATGAATCTAGGAAAATTGGAAATTGTCAAAAATGAAATGGAAGGCATAAAGATTGATATCCTTGGCATTAGTGAGCTGAAATGGACAGTTTTTGGTCATTTTGAATCAGACAACCATGTGATCTACTATTCTGGGAATGATAGATTGAAGGGGAATGATAGTTTGAAGAGAAATGATGTGGCATTCATCATCACAAAGGATGTTTCAAGATCTGTCTTGAAGTACAATACTGTCAGTGATAGGATAATACCCATATGCCTACAAGGAAGACACTTTAATATAACTATTATTCAAATTTATGCCTCAACCACCAAAGAAAAAGATGAGGAAATTGAAGATTTTTATCAACTTCTGCAGTCTGAAATTGACCGAACATGCAATCAGGATGTGTTAATTATCACTGGTGACTGGAAGGCAAAAGTTGGAAACAAAGAATATCACTAGGAGTTGGAAAATTTGGCCTTGGTGACAGAAATAATGCTGGAAC
>NW_006921664.1:689616-691073 GCF_000298275.1 Orycteropus afer afer | reverse complement strand
TCAGCCAAAACCAGGCCAGGAACTGATTGTGGAACAGACCATCAACTGCTCATATGCAAGTTCAACTTGAAGTTAAAGACAAAACAAAGAGCCGAAATATGATCTTGAATATATCCCTCCTGAATTTAGAGATCATCTAAACAATAGATTTGATGCATTGAACACCAATGACTGAAAACCAAAACAATTGTGGGAGGATATCAAGAATAATATCCATGAAGAAAACAAGAGATTACTAAAAAGATGAGAAAAGAAGTGCAGACCGAAATGGATGACAGAAGAGACTCTGAACCTTGCCCTTGAGCAGAGAGTGGCTAAAACAAATGGAAGAAATGACAAGGTAAAAGAGCTGAACAGAAGATTTCAAAGATCAGTTCAAGAAGACAAAAATAAGTACTAAAATGAAATGTGCAAAGACCTGGAGTTTGAAAATCAAAAGGGAAGAACACACTCAGCAATTCTCAAGCTGATGGAATTGAAGAAAAAATTTAAGCCTTGAGTTGCGATATTGAGAGATTCTATGGGCAAAATATTAAATGATGCAAGAAACATCAAGAGAAGATTGGCAGGAATACACAGAGTCACTGTACCAAAAAGGAATGGTTGATCTTCATCCATTTCAGGAAGTGGCATATGATCTAGAACCAATGGTACTGAAGGAGAAAGTCAAAGATGTAATGAAAGAATTGGTGAAGAACAAGGCTCTGGGAATTGACGGAATACCCATTGATGTATTTCAACAAATGGATGTTCCATTGGAGGCACTCACTCAGTTATGCAAGAGATTTGGAAGACAGCTACCTGGCCAATTGACTGGAAGAGATCCATATTTGTACCCATCCCAAAGAAAGGTGATCCCACAGAATGTGGAAATTATAGAACAATATTATTAATACCGCACACAAGTAAGACCTTACTAAAGATAATTCAAAAACGTTTGCAGCAGTATATTGACAGAGAACTTCCAGAGGTGCAAGCTGGATTCAGAAGAGGATGTGAAACACGGGATATTCTAGCTGTTGTCAGATGGATCTTGGCTCAAGACAAAGAATGCAAGAAAATTGTTTACTTGTGTTTTATTGACTATGCAAAGGCACTTGATTGTGAGGATCATGACAAATTATAGATAACATAGAGAAGAATGGGAATTCCCGAGCACTTGATTGTACTCATGAGGAACCCGTACCTTGACCAAGAGGCTGTCGTTTGAATGGAAGAAGGGGAGACTACATGGTTTAAAATCAAGAAGGAAGTACATCAGGGTTGTAACATTTCCCCACACTTATTCAATCTATATGCTGAGCAAATAATCTGAAAATCTAGACTATATGAAGAAAAACTTGTCATCAGGATTGAAGGAGGAATCATTAACAACCTGAGATATGCAGATGATACAACTTTGCTTGCTGAAAGTGAGGATGACTTGAGGCACTTACTGATGAAGGTTGAAGAATACA
>NW_006921664.1:687000-689127 GCF_000298275.1 Orycteropus afer afer | reverse complement strand
TGGAGAAGGATGTCATACTTGATAGGGTGGCGGGTTGACAAAAGAGGGGGAGGCCTTGAATGAGATGGATTGACATGGTGGCTGCGATGATGGGCTCAAGTATAGTAGGGATCATGGAGCTGGTGGGGGATTGGGCAGTGTTTCATTCTGCTGTGCATGGGGTTGCTATGAGTTGGAAATGACTCGACTGCACTTAACAACAACAATACATGCATGTGAGAGCTTGACAATGAATAAGAAAGATGGAAGAAGAATTGATCCTTTTCAGTTCTGTTGCTGGCAAATCATGCTTAGAGTACCGTGGACTATTAAAAGTTCTAACAAATCTGTCCTGGAGGAAGTGCAGCTAAAATGTTCCTTGGAGGCAAGGATGGCCAAACTTCATCTTACGTGCTTTGGTCATGTTGTCAGAAGGGACCATTCCCTGGGAAGTATGTCATGCTTGGTAAGGTGGACAGTCATCAAAGCAGGGGAAGGCCCTCAACAAGATGGATTGACACAGTGACTGAGGTGATAGGTTCAAGTATTTTGGAGCTGGCACTGACCTGGCAGTGTTTCATTCTGTTGTGCATAGGAACACTATGAGTCGGAAGCGAGTCAATAGCACCTAACAACAACAACAACACACAACAGGTTAAATGGTGGTTAAGTTATTTGCCCTGTGGTGATTAATTTTAAAACACATAAAGAAATGTTCAAGTTTTAAGAGCATAAACTCATTGAATTTCATCCAAGGTAGTCATGTAGTCGTGGCAAGGCACATGGTCAACACAACATGATATTCAATTATGATTGGAGAGTCATAATTAGCAAGTACAATGTTAATCTAATGATTAGAGTCCAAGTCTTTAGATTTCAGGTTTTTACCTTTAACAAGATGTCTTGGAATGCAAGCCTAATCAGCAGTGTGTCCTTGAGGGAGATCCCTTGGTGCTAGGGTTAGAGGTCAGTGTCAGTGAGGCAAGGCTGTTTTTGGAAAAGCCTCCCAAACATATTTTTGGAGCGCTCCAGGGATACTAGTAGCCTGTGCACTGTTCTTTGTGAAGGAGTAAAAGCCTAGAGTTTTTAAATATGACTTAGTCTCTCTGATCTTGCCTGATAAGTGTCTGTAGGGGAGGAGTCTAGCTCATATGATATCAGGATAGTCTATACCAGAGACCCATAATCAGTAGTACTTATTCAGGATTTCTTAACATAGATAGACTAAAGTCTGTATCACACCTTATCAGAACAAAGCAATTATCTTACACTGAAATGGCTGGCAATAATACTCTTGTTGCTGTCATTATGTGCCATAGAGTTGGACCCGACTCATAGTGACCCTTCCTTGGGTTTCCAAGGCAGTATCCCTGTGGAAGTAGATTGCCAAACCTTCCTTCCAAGGTGTGGCTTATGGGTTTGAACTGCCAGGCTTCTAGTTAGCAGTCCAGTGCCTTAGGCACTATGCTACCAGAGCTTCAATATTAGAACTCATAAATAACAAAAATTAATTTGTCACTTTTAAAACTTAACCAAAATGTTTATGTCACACATTACATAGTTCACAGATAAATGACTTGGGATCATTACATTATAAGCGTGCATAGCATCGTTAATCAGTTATTTATTAAGACAGGTAACTCCACAATTTTTAAAGATTCCTAACATAAACTTTCCTCTCTGCAGCATCAGACTTCCCATGGGAGTGTGCAGGCTACAAGTACCATAGGTACAAGTAGGCTGAAAGCAACTGTAGTCAATATGCACTTATTCAAAGAAACGCAGGGAAAAGAACAGCTGGCCACTCACCAAGCACCTGCTGAAAAGCTATCACTTTTACATGCATGTCTCAGGTAGAGAGCAGTGGGAACAAATGTGGGTATTGTTAATGGGTGGCTGATTTATAGTTTCTTTGATTGTCATGAATAATTGCTGCCTCTGAATGTGTCATTTAATTTGTCCCTCTTTCTCCCCTTTATACATGTTTTCAGCACTCATATGCATTACTTAATTTTTTGATGTCTAACATGTCTACAAGCTAGTTGCTCACTTACTCTTTGCACTTACCTAATATATTTTGTCCATCCTACTTGATTTCCTTTATATATATATATATATATATATATATATATATATATATATATATAT
>NW_006921664.1:671214-686795 GCF_000298275.1 Orycteropus afer afer | reverse complement strand
GACTTGATGGCAAATAACAACAACAACAATATGTATATATAGTGAATATTCCTAAAAGACATAGCAAGCCTACATCACAGGAAATATTAGAGATAAGAAGGAACAACGGAAGGAAAGAATGAACTGAAATGAGTATGAAGTTCTGAGTATTCATATACTCATACATGCTTCTGAATAAAGATCCTGTCACCTAACACTGCAGCTATAACTATGATTGAATGAACCATGGAATAACACTTGTGTTAACACCAGAATATGTAGGTTAGTCAATCGATACAGAATAAGACTTGAGACTGTCGTGACTCCTCTGCTCAGTTTGGGTATTTGAGCTTCAGATAAAATAAGTTTAGATTATGTTTAAATGTGAAGCTCAGAGAGACACAGACAATAGTGACAACAAAGCTTAGAAAGCAACGGACACCACTGAAATATGTCAGGTGGTAGATATAATGATGAAGACACTAAGAACCAAGGAAATTCAGTAGTCAGAAAGGTCAGTAGAGAGTGGGAGAAGCAGAGACAACACAAGTGGAAGCATTTAGAGAGAAAGGTCTTAAGAGAAGAAAGTGCAGAGTAGTGAAGATGATGAAGATTGCACAGAAGTAAGAAATGGACAATAAAAGCAAGGTGTATCTTTTCACTATGCTACTCCACAGGCATTTCATGCTGAGGAGTGCTCAATCTCTCAGGGATTGACAAAGGCTCAGCAGTGTGGGTGGTCTTCTACACTTGTTGTCATTGTTAATTTATTATATTGTTTTGCTTGTTATTATGATTTACATAATCTGTCAGTCTAAGTAAAAGGAGAATTTGCAAAAGATATTCTTTGTTCATAAAGGAATCACATGGATAACTGCCATTTTTAAAAACTAAAAGATAAGATAAAGTATGTCTGGCAAAGTATCTAGGGTTTAGTCAAACAGTTGTTCGTTGTAGAATTGTTGTTGTGTTGTTATTTGCCATTGAGTTGGCCCCAACTCATAGCGACCCCTCCTTGGGTTTCTGAGTCAGTATCACTACGGAAGTAGGAATGCCCAACCTTCCTTCCGAGGAGTGGCTGGTGGGTTTGAACCGCCAGCCTTCTGGTTAGCAGTCAAGTGCCTTAGGCACTATGCTACCAGAGCTCCTATAATTCATTGTAGAATTAGCAAAGTTATTTCTGCCCTCAGAAGCAGTGTTTGTGGAGCACAGCATCAGGAGTACAAGGACTTACAGATTGAGAGCTTCAAATGACAGTTTATCAAGAGTGCAAAGAGAGTGTGGAAATGACACCTGCATTCAATATGTGATAGATCTGCTGTTCTGGTTACCCAGTGCTGCTCTGACAAGAATATACCACAAATGGGATGGCTAAAACAAACAGGAGTTTGTTCTCTTACAGTTGGGGAGGCTAGAAGTCCGAGTTCTAAGTGCCAGGCTCTAGGGGCTGGGTGAAAGCTTCTCAACCTTGGGCTTCAGCTCCGTCTCCTGCTCCTGGTTCACTGAAGCTAGAGGCATCTCTACTCAGGCAACTATTGGCCACTGAGGCTAACAAGTTAGCCCAAGTTTGACAAGTAATAAAACATAGTCCTGATATTACCAAACAACATGGCAAGCCATTGATTCAAGTCCATTGGAAGTCCTAAGGTCAGCAGAGAATGGCAGGCTGCTGAACAACGAGGGTTCACACATGCCATAAGCTAGAAACCATTCCCAAAGCTGCTGCTTATATATGGGAAACAGACCACATACCTAAAGGTACTCAGCTGCTCAGAGTAGATTCCACCATGGACTTGATTATCAGTCTCATCATGGGGAATACTACATCCAGCTCCCCAGCCACTCAAGGCCTAGCCAAGTTGACACAAAAACTTACCCACCACATATGAGTAGAACACAGTGGATGAGAATTGAGCTGTAAACCAAAAGACTATCCAATGTGGAGGGCTGAAGAAAGAAGGGTAGAGGGTGTGGGGTCAAGTATAGGGCACCACTGTTGCTTGGGCAGGGACCAGGACCAGAAAGGGTACCACAGGGATGGTAAATACACCCTCCTAATTGAACTGCTATGGACCGTTATTTAAAAAAGTAGCTGTTATGAATTGAATTGTGTCCCCAAAACATATGTGTTAGAATCCTTATCCCTATATCTCTTGATTTAATACCATTTGGTAATAGGCTTTATTTGTTATGATAATGAGGCCATTATAAATGCAGAATATATCTTAAACTAAATCACATTTGAGATATAAAATGTTAGTTCAAAAACACAAAGATAAATGCCACCTGGCAATCCTCATAGAATGCTGAAAAGAGTGCTAGAGAAACTGAGTCAAGGACTTTCTCCCAGAGCAGACAGGGAGAGAGCATTCCCCTAGAGCTGGTGCCGTAAATTTTGGCTTCCAGCCTCCTAAACTATGAGAAAATAAGCCACCCGCTTGTAGTATTTCTGTTACAGAAGCACTAGGAACTAAGACAGTGGTCACAATCAGCGGTTGTCTTGAAATTATCAAAATACAATTTCACCTCTGTTTGGTGTTTTGCTGAATATCACCTATGATGAGATTAAGTAAATTAATGGGATCTTTGGTTAATTAATAGGACACAAATTAAGGCAAAATAATGAGTTTCCAGGTACGTTGTCATACTTGAGGCTAAAGGAATAAATTTTATTCTTTGACTATTGGATTTCAAGCAGCTTAGATCCCTGTATTTGTGTGTGTTAGGTGTTGTTGAATTAGTTTCAGTCTATAACCACTTATGTACAACAGAATGAAACACTGTGCAGTCCTTCACCATCCTAACAATCACTGCCATGCTTGAGTCCATGTTGCAGCCACTGTGTCGATCCATCTCTGAGGATCTTCCCCTTTTTTGCTGACCCTCTAGTTTACCAAGAATGATATTCTTCTCCAAGGACTGGTCCCTTCAAATAGCATAATCAAATTACAAGAGATGAAGTCTGGCCATTCTCATTGTATATGAGACTACTTTTAGGTTTTTCTTTCCAAAATAAGTAGTTTCTGCCATGTTTACAGGATCTCTAACAGTAATAAAACTCACTTTTTATCTACATCTTCTTGATTTGTCTTTCTCTTTTGATATTTAACTCTGATAGAAACAGAAAGATGTCCATATACCACATCATAACATTGTTGATAAGAATGAAGTGTTTCTTATGAAAATTATATTCTGTATCAAGCTCTAGATTGGAGCTCTGGTAGCATAGTGCCTAAGGCACTTGACAGCTAACCAGAAAGATGGCGGTTCAAACCCACCAGCCACTCCTCAGAAGAAAGGTTGGTCAATCTACTTCCGTAGTGATACCACC
The DNA here is from genome assembly GCF_000298275.1 of Orycteropus afer afer. Classification (NCBI taxonomy): domain Eukaryota; kingdom Metazoa; phylum Chordata; class Mammalia; order Tubulidentata; family Orycteropodidae; genus Orycteropus; species Orycteropus afer. Next base: position 683,485 of record NW_006921664.1, on the reverse strand, counting down.
TCAAACTCAAGGAGGGGTCGCTATGAGTTGGGTCTGACTCAACGGCATATAGCAACAACAACAACATCAAGCTGTATATTATATATTTTTACATATTCTGTTTTTATTTAATAGTCCTTGGATAGGTACAAATAGTTAAGCTCTCAACTGCTAGCTGAAAGTTTGGTTGTCTGAACATAGTCAGAGGCACCTTGAAGAAAGGCCTAGTCATCTGCTTCTAACAGGTCACATCTATGAAAACCCTATGGAGTGCTGTCCTACTCTGATATACACGGGGTCACCATGAGCTAGAGTCAGCTCAAATGTAACTGTTTTGTTTTGTTCATTTATCTTAATTTAAAGCTCATGAAAAATATTTTTATTCTCTGACAATATATTAGTCTGGATTTTTTCCTCTTCCCAATGCTAGGCCTGAGATAAGGATATAAATGTGTTAGTTTATTTGGAAGAGGATTGTTTTGGTTACCTAGTGCCACTCTGACAAGAATATACCACAAATAGGATGGCTTGAAGAAAAGGGAGTTTTTTCTCTAACAGTTTGGCTGCTTTTAGTCTGAGTTCAAAGTGTTGGACTTTGGGGGCTGGGTGAAAGCCCCTCAATCTTGGGATTCAGCTCTGCCTTCTGCTCCTGGCCCACTGAAGCTAGAGATGTTTCTTCACTCAGACAGCTGCTAGCTGCTGGGACTGACAAGCCCAAGGTTGACAAATAAAAAGGTACAGTCCCGATGTTACCAAACCACATGGCAGGCCATTAATTCAAGTCCATTTAAAGTCCCAAGGTCAGCAGAGCATGACAGGCTGCTGAACAATGACACAGCCACATGCAGGGTTCAAGTGTGCCATAAGCTAGCAACCATTCCCAAAGATGCTTCTTATATACAGGAAGCAGACCACATCTCTAAAACAGCTACTCAGCTGTTCCAATACATTCCACCATGCATTTAATTATCAATCTTATCCAGCTGCTTAGCACTCAACCAGCAGGCCTAGCCAAGTTGACACAAAAACTTAACCACAAGGATCCTGGAAGGACTGAGGAATTGAGGAAGGGGTACAAGAAAGGTTGACAAACTAATATATCATACGGTAATGAGTGAGGTACCGACCACTATGGGTATCTGAAATTTAATCTTACTGGTGGCTTTGAGACACTGTTTGGAACATGCTTCACTCAGAATCATCATCCTTTGTGATGGGGCGGCTGAGGTATTCATCCACGAGCAGTCAGTCCTCATTTTTTGAGATTTTCTCCTGGGCCATTAACTCCTGTGTACTTTAAGCCTGTCTTGTCCTAAGTCTGCAGCCAAAGAATGTCCTTAGACTGAGAAACACAGAAAGCCAGTAATATATAAGTGACTAGTCTTAAATAACTCTTGGAACCATCCAAGGAGACAGATAGGATGCTGACAGGTTCTACCATAAGTATTATTTATGTTTCTTTGATGACGAAACTGAGCCAAAAATGTTTACTTGTTTGAACTAACAGTGATAATAAAATATTAATACTTCTTACCAGGTCTGTTTCAGGTTCACTTCCAGTGATTTTCAGTTGTATCTGAAGCCTCCCCTTAGATTTGGTTTGTCTCTTGCTGCTGGGCATTACAGAGAAAAGGTGTGGCTGAGGTTACTGGTGAGAACAACAATGATTAAATATTTTGTATGAGGAGATGTTAATCAAGACAAAGTGAAACAGATACAGATTATCATCCTAGAATTCTGAGCATCAAATGAGGGTATAAAGAATTGAATTAAACACCAATTGGAAAGAGAGACAAATGAAAATAGTGATTATGGAGAGACATGGAGAGGGTACTGACACAGTGTTGCTATTTTGTGACACAGAAGGGACCATACATGGGTGAAGAGAAGCAAACTTCACTGAATCTTCATTGGGACAGAGACACAGTGTGGACAGATCTGGAGTGAAAGAAATGGAGCAGAATACAAGATGGTTTTGGGAGATGAAAGTGATGGAAAGCAGTCTGAAAATTCCAGTGTTATGGGTGGTCACAGAGCAAAGAGGAGGCCAGTAAATGGGGATGAAATAACTCACTTGAGGCGAGCCTTAGTCATTTGGGTTGAAGACTCATACAGAAGGGAAGGCCCATGAATGATAGTTGGAGACACTGAACTCCAGATGATGCTTCCTTGATTCAGTAACATCAAGAACTTGATAATCAGCTGTCCTTTCCCAGAAGTGTACCATGCCCACTCCAGTGAATGGCAACCCAAGAAGTTCATTCTCCAGGTTTCCTCCTCACACTCTCATAATGACCAGGAGTGAGGCTCTCTTCCACTTCCACAAACCTGGAGGCTAGTGACACCTCCCTGATGCCCCCACCCACCACTTGGCTCACTCACACTTCATTCCCCTAACAGAGGATACCTGCCACATTGCATTTCCAGCAGACTTAGCCAGCCACACATGCATGCACATTGAACTCTGCATGCCTGACACTTTTGTGATTGACAGGATATGCTCTCTCAGAGGGGAAGCCATGCGCAACCTCTGCAATCATACGTGCATTGACCGACCACACACCAGGCTCCTAGAGCCTCTGGGAGAACATGCTTCTACAGATCACACAGAAGCCACCTTCCACCTTAGAAGTAAGGGCAATAATTGCCACACCATTATTTTCTTTTTCCTTTCTTTTTTTTTTTTTTTTAATTTTCACTTATTCCTTTCATTTTCCATGGCTTTTTTTTTTCTTTTAATTTATTCACTATTTATCTCTTTCTCTTTTTCCTTTGTTTTTGACCTATCTTCTCCCTCCTCCTCCTCCTCCTCATCATCATCTTCTCTATCCCCTTTTTTTTCCTGTCCTTTATATCTGACCTATCTGGGAAGAGGTGGAATTGTTTCCCCATTAATCAACTAGACAGACATACTTTTCACACCCACCACCTTCCATCCCACACAATGGATGAGTGCTTCCACCTACTTGTGCACCTCTGAATCACAAACAAATTGTGGACAACACCTGCTCACTCTGCCCGCAGTTGTCCTTCACAACCAGTAAGCAGAGACCAGTGACCACACTCACACTAGTTACTCCACACACCCAGAGAAAGATGGGAGCTCTCCAGTGCTGCCAAACAGCACAAAGTAGCATACACACCCTGGGTGTCCATATATGTATATATATATATATATAGAGAGAGAGAGAGAGAGAGAGAGAGAGAGAGAGAGAGAGAGAAAGAGAGAGAGAAATTTATTTCAGGAAAATGGTTCCCACAGGAAAAAGGCTCCCACAGTCATAGAGGCTGGCAAGTCCAAGTTCCTGTATCAAATGTCAAATTAGAGGCTTTGCCCAACTCATACAGCTACAGTAGCTGACTAATCAAGATCAGCAGGCATTATAGCAGGCTGCTGATTTAAGCAGATGATGAATCCAAGATTAGCAAGCAAAATGGTGGATTTTTGGTTCCCAGGACAGTTTTAGAGGCTGGCAATTCCCAAGTTCTTGGGCTGAATGTCAAGCTGGAGGCTTTTCCTGACTCACACAGCTATAGGGGCTGATGAACTCAAGATTGGCTGGCAGCACAACAGTATCCAACCCCAACAGAAAGCAGAACAAAAAATCAGGGTGAAACAAACCAACAAATAACCAACCAAAAAATACAACAATTTTGAAATGTTTCAGAGACAACAGACAACTTCAAATCAAATAAAGAAACAAGATAATATTGTCAAACAAATGACCAAAATAAAGAACCAGGACACTTGCCCATGGAAGAAGAGGTAATCTGATAAGGAATTTAAAAAAAAAAAAAAAAAGCAAAAACCTTTACAGTCTCTAGAAGAAATGGGATAATAAAAGTTGTTGTTGTGTTGTTGTTATGTGCTGTCAAGTCTATTTAGAGCCCAATAAATAAAAAAGAAAACAGAAAAACAGAAACAAGACTAGAAGCTGGTTCTTCAGAAAGATTAACAAAATTGACAAACCACTAGTAATTTAACAGAAGAAAAGTAAGAAATAAAATGGGCATCATCACAACAAAATCAACTAAAATAATAAAGACAATGACAGAAGACTATAAGGAACTATACTTGCACAGATTTGAAAACCTAGAATTAATGGACAAATTTCTAGAAACACACAACCTATATAAGCTAACATACTGACGTAGAAAATTTGAGCAGATCCATAAGAAAAGAAGAAATTGATTAGGTCATTTGAAAATAAATAAATAAATCCTCCCAACAACAAAAAGTCCTGGTGGCCCAAATGGTTTCACTGGAGAATTATACCAAGCACTCAGAGAACAGCTGATCCCAATTCTACTCAAACTATTCCAGAGCATAGAAAATGATAGAATACTCAAAAATTAATTTCAGCAAGCCAGCATAACAGTTACAGACCAATATCTCTCATAGACATGGAAATCCTCAACAAAATCCTAGCCAATAGAATCCAATACCATAGCAAAAACTAATATATCATGATCAAGTATGGTTTATATCAATTATACAAGCATAGTTCAACATTATAAAAGCAATCTATGTAACCCCATATATAAATAAAACAAAGGAAAAGAAACATGTGATCACATAATCCATGTAGTGAAGCCATTTAATAAAATTCAGCACTCATTCATGATAAAAACTCAGCAAAATAGGAATAGAAAGGAAATTCCTCAATATAGTTAAGGACATATACAAGCAAACTATGGCCAATGTTATTATCAATGGAGAGAGACTGAAAGCATTCCCCTTGTTAATGGGAACCAGAGAAGGATTCCCTCCATCATCCCTCTATTCAACATTGCATTGGAAGTCCTAGCCAGGGAAATAAAGCAATAAAAGGAAATAAAAGCCAACCAAATTGGTAAAGAAGAAGTAAAATTATCCCTGTTTACTGATGTTGTGGTCCTATGCATAGAAAATCTCAGAGACTCTACAAGAAAATATTGGAACTAGTTGAAAGATTCAACAAAGTGACGGGGTACAAGATCAACATACAAATATTAGATTTCTCTATGATAACAAAGAGAACTCTGAAAAGGAAATAAGGAAAACAATACCCTTTTACAATAGGTAACAAAGAGACAAAATATCTATGCATAAGCCTATCCACAAATACAAAAGACTTAGACAAAGACAAAGAGAGCTAAAAAACAAAAAACAAACAAACAAACAAACAAACAAAAAACACTACTGTAAGAAGATAGAAGAGAATTAAATAAATGGAAGATTATACCAGTCTCATAGAGAGGAAAACGTAAGTTTGAGAAAATATCAGTACTACCCAAAACAATCTATGCATATAATACAATACTAAACCAGACTCCATCAATATTCTTTGTTGTTGTTGTTGTTGTTAAGTGCTGTCGAGTTGTTTCCGACTCATAGTGACCCCATGCACAGCAGAACGAAACACTGCCTGATCCCGCGCCAGCTCCACAATCCCTGCTATACTTGAGCCCATCATCGCAGCCACTGTATCAATCCATCTCCCTGAAGGCCTCCCCCTCTTTCGGCGACCCTCCACCCTACCAAGCATGGCATCCTTCTCCAGGGAATGGTACCCTCTTACAACATGACCAAAATAGGTGAGACGAAGTCTGGCCATTCTTGCTTCCAAGGAGCATTCTGGCTGCACTTCCTCCAGGATAGATCTGTTAGTTCTTTTAGCAGTCCATGGTACTTTCAGCATTCTTTGCCAGCACCACAACTCAAAAGCATCAACTCTTCTTCGGTCCTTATTCATTGTCCAGCTCTCACATGCATACGAGGTGATTGGAAATATCATGGCTTGTGTCAGGTGCACCTTAGTCCTCAAGGAGATATCCTTGCTCCTCAGCACTTGAAACAGTTCCTTCGCAGTTTACTTTCCCATTGCTACACGACGTCTAATGTCCTGACTGCTGCATCCGTTGGCATCGATTATAGAAACAAGCAATGTGAATTCCTTGACAACCTCAATCTTTTCTCCATTTATTGTGATGCTGTTCCTTGGTCCAGTTGTGAGGATTTTTGTTTTCTTTATATTGAGATGTAGTCCATACTGCAGACTGTATTCTTCAACCTTCATCAGTAGGTGCCTTAAGTCATCCTCACTTATTCTTTAAGGAGATGGAAAAACCAACACTAACTTTATGTCTAATGGCCAGAGACCCTAGGTAAACACGGCACTACTTGAAGATGAAGAATGAAGTAGGTTGCCTCACATTTCCCAATGTCAAACCTACTATACAACCTCATAGACCAATGGAACACAATTGAGAACCCAGAAGTAAATTCATCCACCTCTGAACAGGTGACCTTTGACAAAGGGGTGAAATTCATTAAATGGAAAAAGTATCTTTAACAAATGGTGCTGGGAAAAATTTGATATCCATTTACAAAAAAAAATAAAACAGGATCTATACCTTATAACATGTGCAAAAACTAACTCAAGATGGATCGAAGCCCTAATTGTATAATCTAAAACTATAAAAATCATCAGCAAAATATGGGCAATCTTAAATCAAACCAAACCAAACTCACTGCCATCAACTTGTATCTGACTCATAGTGACCCGCTCTTGGGTTTCCAAGGCGGTATCACTACGGAAGTAGATAGCCCAACTTTCTTTCTGAGGAGTGGCTGATGGCTTTGAACTGCCAGCCTTCTTGTTAGCAGTCAAATGTTTTAGGCACTATGCCACTAGAGCTCTGTGGACAAAGTTGGGAGCTCTAATTTATGTCATTAAATAGACTCTTAATCATAACCAAAAATGCACAAGAACAAACAATAAACCATGCAACTAGGACCTTCTAAAAATAAAATACTTATGCTATCAAAAGGCTACTCCGAAAGAGTGAAAAACAGAACTTACCCATTGAGGAAAAATATTTCACAATGAAATATCTGACAAGGAACTAATCTCTAAAATTTATAGAAAATGTCAACACCTCAACCACAAAAAGATAAACAATCCACTTAAAAAATAGGAAAAGGATATGAACAGACATTTCCTCAAAGAGGACATTCAGGTGACCAACAAACAAATTAAGAAAAGCTCATGATCATTAGCCATTAGACAGATGCAAATAAAAACAACAATGAGATAACTTCTTGCCCTAGCACTCAGAGAAAAGTTCAATAAGATGGAAAACAACAAATGCTGGTGAGGGTGTGGAAAATTTGAACTCTCATACAGTGCTGTTGGGACTGTAAAATGGTGCAAACACTGGAAAATAGTATGGCACTTCCTTAAAAGCTGGAAATAGAAATACCATATGATCCAGCAACCTCACTATTAGGCATATATCCTAAAGAAATGAGGGCTTGGGCACAAATATATGGAAACTCATGTTTATTGTAGTTTTATTCACAATAGCAAAAAATGGAATCAGATGTACATAAATTTTTTATCATCTTTAGACTTAATACTATATAAGCCTTTTATTACTTAATTTGTATTAGACATATTTATATATTCTTACATTACCTTTAAGGAGCTCTAGTGGTGCAATGGTTAATCACTCAGCTCCTAACCAAAAGATTGGATGTTCCAGGTCATTTTTATCTTAACATCTTTGTCTATAATCATTAGCTTTTTTGTTGGTCAAAGTTTATTTTTCAGAAGATGGAGGAAAAGGCAGACAAGTGATACAGACCTTCTTCAACAAAGAAAAGAAAAACCAATTGACAGAGATACAGAAGATCATCCTGGAGCCCTAGGCTTTGAAAGGAACTATACAAAAGTGGATTAGGCACCAAGTAAGGGAAAAATATGAATGAAAACAGTGAGTACAGAGATGGTTGGAGCTGCAGACTGTCAGCTACTCTGACAGGACCAACATTTTGAATATTTACAAGTGGTGTTGGGACCTGAGAATTGACCTAAAGATCAGCCTTGGTCACAGATGACTATGAAGGTGGTCTGTGACTAGGAAGGGAAATAGAAAGCAGGGAGACAGTCTGAGCTGTTGACTTCCATTTGTCCTGAGAGTGCAGCCATTTTGATTGCTTACATTCAGCAGTCATTTTGGATATTTAAAGTGACCGAGGGCACAGCCATTTTGAATCTTTACAAGTGGTAACCATTTTGGTTTTTAAAATGATAGCATTCTCATTAGGATTCCAGGGACCTAAAAATAGGTTTGCCTATTGGCTGGCAGGGGCATATTAGAGGGTGACAACAGGAAAGGAGACAGGTGGTGAGTGTATAAGTGCTGTCAATTAGTGAATAGAGGAGCATAGTACCCTGCTTGCATAGATAAAATACAAAAAAAACAAAGAAAATGAAAATTGTGAGAAGTCACTCCAACATACAATCACCAATTAAATATAAACACAAAAATGTCACAATGGCTCAGAGACAACAGAGCATCACAAACTACACAAAGAAACAAGATAAAGCAGGAGAAACAAGAGACCAGGATACAGACCCAAAACACCTCCCTGAGGAAGATGCAGCATTGGAACTCCCTGTTAAGGAATTCAAAAGAATTATATTAGGTATCTTCAATGAATTGAGAGATGGATCAAGGAAAACACAGAGAAAACCCTAGAACAATTTTGAAAGACAATACTAGATCAAAATGACAAAAATAAATGAAAAATTAGAAATTATACAAAATCTACACACAGAAATTCAGAAGATTAATACTAAATTTTCAGAAATAGATAAGAACTTACAATGAGCAAAGGAGCAGAACTGAATCAATGGAAGACAGAATAAATGAGAATGAGGCCAAAATACCTGAACACTACTTTGGAAAGGGATGAATCAGAAAAGAGTTCAAAACAAAATGAAGAAAGCCTAAGGTTCATGTGGGATGTCATCAAAAGGAATAACCTATGTGTCATTGGAATTGCAGAACAGGAAGAGACAAATAAAATCACAGAGAAAATTGTTGAAAATTTGTTGGAAGAGAATTTTCCTGGGATGATGAAAGATGAGGGTATATCCATTCAGGGAGTCCAATGAACTCCAAACAGGATAGACCCTAAAAGAAAATCACCCAGACATATCATCATCAAACTTACCATAACCAAAGACAAAGAAAGAATCATGAGAGTAGTGCAGGAAAAACGAAAATTACCTACAAGGGGCAATAAAAAAAAAAAAAAAAAAAAAGATTAAGCTCAGATTTATCAACAGAAACCATGCAGGTGAGAAGAAAATGGGATAGTATGTATACAACACTGAAAGAGAAAAATTTCCAACCAAGAATTAGGTACCCAGCAAAATTGCCCCTCAAATATGATGGTGAAATTAGGACATTTCCAGATAAGCAGAAATTAAGGAAATTTGTTAAAACCAGATCAACCTTACAAGAGATGCTAAAGAGAGCCCTTTGGAGAAAGAAGCAACAACCAACAACAACTGACCATTACCACACATGATGATATAACCCAGAAAACAACCCAGCTATGGAAATATCCAAAGTAAATAAGCCTATGAGATTGTAAGCAAGGAACCATAGACATCAATTGACAAACAAGGACAACTACAAACCAAAAACAGGGAAAAAACTGTGTCGTTACAGAACTTCTAGATGGTAGGGAAGTCAAGACAACTACAAGATAGAACGGACCATTCTAAACTTGGGAAGAAAACTATAAATCACAGGGTAACCTCAAAGAAAAATGATAAACCTTCACATCAAAAAAGAGGACCAGCATAAATATTCAGCAAATACTAAAACAATAGCAATGAAGCAAGTTATAACATGATTCATAAACAGAACGAGCTCAGCATAGAAAATTATATGGAACAGAGAAATTGACACCACAGAAAAGCACACAACAAAAATGACAGCAACAAATTCATATTTTCTGATAACTACATATTTGGCAAGGGACTTATCTCTAAGATTTATAGCAGAAGAGTGTATATGGTACATACACATAATGGAATGTTATATAGCACTAAAGAGTAAGGTAGAGTCTGCAAAACACAGAATAATACGGATGAACTTGGAGGACATTATGCTAAAGGATAATAAGTCAATCACAAAGGACAAATGTAGTATTAGTTCCTTGCTGTGGAGGGTCAAGAAAAGCATAACCAAGAATATAATTTTGAATAAATGTTATTTTCTTAAAAACACAGAAAAAGTGCCACCCTGAAATTATTGTCTTGTATGTTCTTTAGTGTGGCTTATAGCACACATTTTTGGAGATAGACCACCAGGGTTCAAATTAAGTGAGTTGAGAACACATTGAACAACCTAATAGTTCCAGCTTAGGAAACATGTTAAGATGTCTCAAATAGCAATCAAAGGTCCAGACCAATGAGTAATATCAGAAAGTGAGCCCATGTTTGCTGAACAAATCAAATCTACTATTTTCTCTTCTAACATTTGGTGCTATCCTACTAACACAACTATAATTTCAAGTTTCAGTGCATAAAATGTTAAATGAATTCAAGAAAGGGCTAAATCCTAATATTTGAAATGGATTTTCACAAGTGTATCAGATACTAATTAAGTCATCTATAGAAAGAATTTCTTATTACCCAGAACTACTCATTAAAAACAAACAAACAAACAAACAAACAAAAACTAGGAACGAATAAGACTGTACAAATTTCATTGAAACTAATATAGCTATCTGTGAATGATATGGCAAAAACTTAGGGTCTATTTCCAAGTTTCCATGGGATTTATAAATCAGATTTATGAAAATGTTATTACTTTCAGCATATCTTTTATCTTAATATATTTTTCTCCCTGAATAGTCTGATAAGACCTGTGAAAGTAATATAAGTTCTTGAAATAGCAAATATTTGAGAGAATTATTAATATTGAATAAAACACATTTCCCAAGTGTGTCATCAAGCTATGTAATCTAGAAAATAATATTAGATTTAATATTCTCTAGCCCAGTACCTGTAAGCATTATTGATCATATCCATATGTCTATGTGGGACTTTATATTAGTTACCTTGAATGGATTATGAGCTGGATTTCTCATTCTGTATCTAATATTGCATTGATTTTATTAACACTTGGTGGAACATACTTCATAGCTCATTTAATTAATGTATTTTATTCATGAGCTTATATTTGGGTTCAATTTCTTGCAAACAATTCTCTCTTATATTATCTGCAATGGAATGGAGATTCCAATCAATATGTCAGATATATAGACACCCAATTTCAGTTACAGAAATTTGGCAACAGTGTAATTTAGAGGCATTACCATGAGTAACAACATGTGGCTACATGTCTTATGGTCTCACAAAATGTCATAAGTGAATTTACTACAAATACTAGGGGTCCAAATACTAGATCATGTCAGAGATAAGAAGAATTTCATTTTTTAAAGATGTCAATTTAGGATATAGAAACTTCCATGCCAATTTCTTAATTTGCTTCAGTTAAAAATTGTAAATATCAGTAGGTAGCATTTTTGTAATGACATGGCCAGTAGTTTCTTTCCTTATAAATATACATAGAGGCAACCCATAAAGATTTTGTTTAGTGAGTAAGAACTCAAACCAAAAAAGGTTATTTTTATATGATTTAAAGAGTTAAAATACCACATTCTGACAATCTTATGGAACTATTTTAACAACATGGTCATTGAAGAATCAGGGATATTAGTGTCTAATTTTTAAAAGCAACATCTTTCCAAGAGAGCATATGAATGAATTGCCTCTATCATAATTGTTTTCTATTTTCCAAGTGATAATATTTCCACTTCTAACTGACTTATTATTTCTCTACAGTGGTAGGTTATATTAAGTAACAGTCTTGATGTGGTTTCTACACTACTTTGTCTTCACAAGCTAAGTGAAAATATTTATGATCCAACTATTTCTATGATCTACCATTCAATTATCTGAAGGGAATTTTATTTCTAACTTATTTCTAAGTTACTGAGGATGGATATAAGGAGCTCTAGTGGAACAATGGATAAGGCATTAGGCTGCTATCTAGAAGGTTGTTGGTTCAAACCCATCAACCACTTGATAGGAGGAAAATAAGGCAGTCTACTTCCATAAATATTTACAGCATTGGAAACCCTATAAGGGTCATTAGTAGTTGAAGTGGACTTTATATCAGTGAGTTTGGTTTGGTTTTATTATTTTTGATGGTAGATTCTAAGTTTTTTGACTGTTGTAATACTGGTATGGGAATTTGAACTGTCATCTTTTGAATATTCATCCATCAATGTAATCTGAATAACTCATATGATGAAACACTGAGATAGTTTCAGTAACTTTTTCATATATGTATGTGTGGATTATATTATATATATATATATAAGCTCTGGTAGCATAGTGCCTAAGGCACTTGACTGCTAACCAGAAGGCTGGCAGTTCAA
>NW_006921664.1:641126-670847 GCF_000298275.1 Orycteropus afer afer | reverse complement strand
CCTACATACATACATACATATGGAGCTCTGATGATGTAGTGTCTAAGGCATTTGAGTGCTAACCAGAAGGCTGGCAATTCAAACCCACCAGCCACTCCTCAGAAGGAAGGTTGAGCAATCTACTTCTATAAAGATTTACAGCCTTGGAAAACCAATGGGAGTTAGAATTGACTTGATAGCAGTGGCTTTGGTTTGAATATATACATATTGCTGTCAAGTCGATCCTGAGTCAGCAATCCCTCCTTGAGTTTCTGAGGCGGTATCTCTAAGAAAGTTGATTTCCCAATATATGTATATGTATACATATATATGCATACACATATATAGCTCTTAGGAGCTCTGGTAGTGTAGTGCCTAAGGCACTTGACTGCTAACCAGAAAGCTGGCAGTTCAAACCCACCAGCCACTCCTCGGAGGGAAGGTTGGGCAATCTACTTCTGTAGTGATACTGCCTCAGAAACCCAAGGAGGGGTTGCTATGGGTCGGGTTTGACTCAACAGCAAATAACAACAAAAAAAACATATAATTCTTTGTGAGTTTTCATATACTTATAAAATAAATAGATTTTATTAATTTATTCAATTTTCATGTTTGTTGTACTTCAGATTTTGTTTAAAATAAATATTGAAAAGTTATAGATGAACCTACATATTTCAATGTCCTTTTAAATGAATTTGTCTTATATTTATGCACTTAACTTCAACATTTCACAAAAAAATATTCTCTAAAACATTCAATAAAGATTTAGTGCAAGAACAAACAAAAACATAGCACACTCTAATTCCTATCTGTCTTATATATATTTCCCATATCTAATTCCATATGCTATCTTCTACAATAAGTCTGTTTGAGTATTTTCTTATGTATTCCTAATTTATGGACTTGACATGAAAGATAATTGACCACATTCATTTATCACAGGGCACAATTTCTGAAAGCTTACTTTCCATGAACGAAAATCATTTTTATATTAAAACTTTGTTTTTCTGTTGAATTTACTTCAAAGTTTATATATCCTGGTAGTATGATTGTTTAAAAACATATTACTTTGTTTCATTATATGAAGACTCATTCAAAACTTTCTGTATTCCCACCATGCCATTGAAGGATTCATATGTTCACTTTGGGTAAACTCCTGTAGCAACAACCCAGGGGTCCTATGTTTTAAATGTATCTAACATGATTGGGTAATCTGCTTCCATGGTGATACTTCCTTGGAAATCCAAGGAGGGGTCACTATGAATTGGATCCAACTCAGCTTCAATGAGGTTTTTCTTTTTTTCTTTTTTTTTTTTTTTTTTAACATTATGTAACAGTATTTTTAATGTTCCTGTTATGCTCCATCAATCTTTTATATATAATTCCTCTATGTACCCCTTCAGTATTTTTTTGGATTTTCCTATGGGACTCAATACTTCAACATCCCTACATTTCATCAGCTTTGTGAAATAATTTTCTGTTGTTTTTATCCTAAATTATATTATTTCTATTTGAAACCACCTAGTGAAGACAATGGAGGATTCTATGGTTATAATTATTCATATTATGGGCTGGTTACCTGACAGGGATCCATTCTTAATGAACATGAGAGAGGGTGTACTGAGTACCATATGGTATTTTGGCCTATAAACAGTAGAGTAATGGGAACCACAATTGAATGAGGGAAACAGAAAGATAAAGTTTATGACATTGTTTATCTTGAGTAAAATGAAAGAGATCCATATCTGTGCTCATCCCAAAGAAAGATGATCCAAATAGTATACAAAAATTATTGAAAACTATCATTAATATCACACACAATTAAAGTTTTTCTGAAGATAATTAAAAAAATGGTTGTAGCAGTACATGGACAGGAAGCTGCCAGAAATTCAAGCTGGATTTAGAAAAGGACTTGGAATGAGGTATATTGTTGATGCGGTCTGATGGATCTTGCCTGAACAGAGAATACCAAAAGATGAGAACTGACTATACAATTTCATTCAACTATGTGAAACATAACAATTTATGGATAATCTTGAAAAGAATGAGAATTCCAGAACACTTAGTTGTGGCCATGCAGAAGAACATGTACATAGACTAAGAATTAGTTGTTTGAATAGAACAAGGGGATACTCTGTGGCTTAAAAGCAGGAAAGATGTGCATCAGATTGTATCCTTTCACTATACATATCGAACCTGTATGCTGAGCAATTAATCTGAGAAACTGGACTATATAAAGAAGAGTAAGGCATCAAGATCTCCAAGATGCAAATGGCACAACCTTGCTTGCTGAAAACCAAAAGAAATTGAAACACTTTTTGACGAATATCAAAAACTACAACCTTTATTACATTATACCTCAACACAAAGAAAGCAAAAATCCTCACAACCAGACAAATAAGTAACATCATGATAAAAGGAGAAAAGATTAAAGTTGTCAAGGATTTCATTTTACTTGGATCCACAATCAAGCCCAAGGAAACAGCAGTCAGGAAATCAAATGATGTGTTACGCTGGAAAATTCTTGTGCAACAAAACCCCTTTAAAATGTTAAAGAGAAAAGATGTCACTTTGAGGACTAAGGTGCAACTAGCCCAAGCTGTGGTATTTTCAATCACTTCATATGCATGAGAAAACTGGACAGTGGATAAGAAAGAACAAAGAAAAAATTATGCCTTTGAATTATGGTGTTTGTGAAGAATATTGAGTATGCAATGGACTTCCAGAAGAATGAACAAATCTGTCTTGGAATAATTACATCCAGAATGCTCTTTAGAAGGAAGAAGGTGAGACTTTGGATTATACAAATTTGAACATGATCTAAATAGGGTCTTGATCCTATTTGTTCTCAGAAAAGACTACCAGACTCCATTGCTGTGAAAATGAACAACTAGTCACATGTACTTAATATCTCTGTCATTAAATTTCATCAGAAAAAAGAGAGAGAGAGGATGTCAGGTTAGCATACATGAAACTTAAAACTCTTATATGGTTAGAATACATGATACTCTCAACATGTGCCAGGTTAGAATACATGTACCTAAAAATATTAAGTAATATACTGGTGCCAAAAAGGGGTGAGAAGAGTGAGCAAGAGTGACAGGGAAGAAGGGAAAAAAATAAAATTCTAAGCCAAGCCCCAGGAAATGTTAACATTTTGACATAAGATGAAGAGACAGAGAATAATCATAGACTTTGAAAGAAGAGTTGATATGGTAAAAGACATATTAGGAAGGAAGTAATTCAAGACTACATTTTATAAACTCGTGAGAAAATTGAGGTCAAGGGAGAACCACTAGCCCAGATCTGGAGACACAGGTAAAGACAGGGAATTAGTAGTAGAGATTGACTTACTAGAGCAGAAGCTGCTAGGGTCAGAGAAACACATAAATGATAATTTTATGAATTTCTGAAGACTGAGTGTAGATTAGCTTGAGGTACTTTAAGGAGTCACTTGACTTTATTTTAACTCTAGGAACCTCACAACAATGTTAAGGTAAATATCCAAGTATAATACCCTCAGTGTTAGGGTATGTGAAGGGCAACAGCAACAGTTTTGAAATATTTCCAGAGTGTTCTTCATAGTGATGGCCATCTCTTAAAAATAAACTCTTTTATTAGAGCCTTATGGTCCTGGGAGAAGAGTGATTGGCTAACATGTGAGACTGCTAGCTTTTCTGTCTTATTTAAGGGGAGATAAAAGTAAGGAGAACTTCTGAAGTTTATAGTCCCAGGGCTGAGGTCCATTAAAATACAAAATTTAGTGTTAATATGATAGAATAATTCACTCTTTCTTCACAGAAAAAGGAGAGAGCATGAAAGAACACATGGGGAATGTAAGCAGAGATAAGGGAGCTCTAAGAAACACTCAATTGGGAGTGCTATAAATAAAATAATAAATATTGTCAGAGAAATGAACAGTTCATCAATAGACTAAATACCATTGAGGAGAGAATATTTAAGCTTCAATATATGTCAATAGAGGCTTCTCAAAGTGAAATGCAAACATAATCGAATAAACAAAAATTTAAAAAACAAGAACAGAATATCCAAAAAATTATGGGACAATTTAAAAAGATTTAATACACATACAACTGAAAGACAAGAATGAGAAGACAGAAAGGAACAAGGCATATCTGAAGTACTCATGGTTAAAATTTTACAAAATAATGATAGAAACCATCCAAGAAGCTCAAAGAAAAGCAAGATAAATACTGAAAATATCTATATGTAGGTGTATCATACTCAAACTGCAGAATGTCAAAGACAAAAAAACCATCTTGAAAGAAAAAACAGAGGAGGGTGCACTTTACCCATAGAGAAACAAGGAAAATAATTGATTTGGGCCTCTTGTCATAAACAAGTAAAACAAAATGAGAGTCGAATGGAACTGTTAAAGTATTCAAAAGATACAAAATCCACTATCCTACAATTTCATACCAGAGAAATTATTCTTCAAAATGGAGAGAGAAAGATTTTTTCAGACAAAGGAAAAATTTTGACAGTAAATCTGTCTTGCAAGAAATGTTAAAGAAGTTTTTCAGAAAGAAGAAAAATAATATAGATTGGAAACTCAGACCAAGATAAAGAGATATTTAGAGGAAAAATAAAGGAATTTAAAAATGTATGTATTAGTCTATATTAATTTACTGGAAAATCAATTATCTTAATATTAATGTTAATGTAATGGGTGATTATAGCACTGGAATCAGTAAAATGAATGATAGCAATGTTGCAAGGGATAGATAGAAGAAATTAAAAACACTCTTTTATTTATATCTGCATTACCTGTGAGGTATTAGAGTGGACTTAAAATGCAAGTGAGCTTGCAAGTGGACTTAAAATGTATAGGTTAATTACTAAAATATTTTTAAATGTTATTGATATACTAATAGAAAACCAACAAAACTCAATGCCATCGAGTCGATCCTGACTCATAGAGACTCCCTTTGGGTTTCTGAGACAGTAAAGCTTTACAGAAGTATATTGCCTAGTCTTCCTTCCTCAGAGTGGCTAGTGGCTAGTGGGTTTGAACCACCAACCTTCTGGTTAGCAGTCAACTGCCTTAGGCACTACACCACCAGAGCTCCTTGACATACTAAAAGAGAAGATAAAATGTAATCTTATGAATTTCCCAATTAAAAGCTGAAAAGGTAGAAAATGAGTGGAAATTTATATATATATATATATATATATATATATATATATATATATATATAAAACAAAAACAAATGGAAGAAAGTTATAAATATGGTAGATATTCATGGAATTATATCAATAATCACTTTAAATAAGAATGGTTTAATTGAACATATTAACTGAAATATGGAGAGTGTCAAAATGAATAAAAAAATAGTATATCTAAGATATGTCTACAAGTAATCTATTTTAAATACAAATAACTCAAAACTCACTGTCGTTGAGTCCATTCGACTCATAGTGACCCCTCCTTGGATTTCTGAGGTATCTCTATGGAAGTGGATTGCCCAATCTTCCTTCTGATAAATACAAGTGCACAGATAAATTAAAAGTAAACTAATAGGAAAAAAAAAAAAAAGATATACCATGCTAACAATAATCAAAAGAAAGCTGAAGTACCTATATTAACCTAAAACTAAGCAGACTTCCCAACCTAATGCTGTCAGGTAAATTCTGACTCATAGCAACCCTGGAGGAAAGAGTACAACTGCTCCATAGTGTTTCCAAGGCTGTAAATCTTTTACAGAAGAAGTCTGTCAAATCATTCTCCTGAGGAGTGGCTCATGGCTGGTGGATTCAAATTGCAGACCTTTAGGTTAGCAGGTGAATGCTTTAAGAGTTGTACTACCAGGGCTCCTCAAAGCAGACTTCAGAGTCAGAGCATTTATCAGGGATGAACAGAGACATTACATATTTATAAAGGAGTACATTTTCTAAAAGGACATAACAATCCTTAATACTTAACAATAAAACATCAAAATATGTGAGTTAAACACTGATAGATCTGGAAGGAGAAAGAGAGGAATTAACTATTGTGTTTGGGAACTTTGACACCATTCTTTCAATATTTGATGGATAAATCATGCAGAAAATCAATAAGGATATAGTTAAACAGAACATCAACATTAATCAATTTGATTTAATTGATATTTGTAAAATATGTTATCCAATAACAAGAAAATGTATTATTCTTCAATGTCCGTAGAACATTCTCCAAGATTGACCAATTTCTTTGCCATAAACAAGGCCAAACAAATTTAAAGAATATAAGTGATACACTTGACTGCTAATGGTTGGAATTCATCAGGTGCTCCACAGGAGAAAAATATGGCAAGCTGATTTCATAAAGATTTACAGCCTTGCAAACCAAATGTGGCAGTTCTATTCTGTCCCATAGAGTCATTATAAGCAGGAATCAACACGAGGGCAGCAAGTTTTTTATTTTTGTTTTCTTTTATGGTATACATGATACAGTTATGTTCTCAGATAACAATGGGACTATATTAGAAATTAATAACAGAAATATAGCTGGATATTCCCAAACCATTTAGAGATTAAACGACACACTTTCAGTCACACATAGATCAAAGAAGAAATCTCAAGACATTTTTTTTTTAAATGAAAATACAATAAAAAAAAAGTATGGGTTTCAGTGAAAAGAGCTTAAATCAATTATCATGAAGTTGAGTCCAACTCATAGGTACCCTATAGGACAGAGTAGAAGTGCATATGGGGGTTTCTAAGTCTGTAATCTTTACAGAAGCAGACTGTATTGTCTGTTCTCCCTTGGAGCAGGTGGTGGGTTCAAACTACCGACACTTTGGTTAGCAACTAAATGTTTTATCCACTGTGAAACCAGAACCTCTTGAAAAGTGCTTTTCACAGTGGATACCTCTTGAAAAGATACAATCCTGATGCACATATTTCTTGATTTTAAACTATACAGTGTCCCTTGTTCTGGTCTAATGACCACGTTTGGTCTATGAATAAGTTCCTAACAACCATAATGAAATGTTCTGGAAGTACTATTCTTCGTTATGTTACCCATAATTTGTTATGATCTATATAGTTGAATGTCTTTACATAGTCAATAGAACACAAGTAAACATTTTTTCTGGCATTTTTTGCTTTCAGCCAGGATCCATCCGATATTAGGAATAGTATCCCTCATTGCACATCCTCTTTTGAATCTAGCTTCAATTTCTGGCAGTTCCCTTTCAATATACTGCTGCAACAGTTTTTCAATTATTTTCAGCAAAATTTTATTTGTGTGTGATATCCTTCCTGTTGAATCATCTGTCTTCAGAATAGGCACACATATGGATCTCTTCACACTTAATTGTGCTTATATGGAATGTGTACATAGACCAAGAGGCAGTTGTTTGAACAGATCAAGGCAATATTTTATGATTTAAAATCAGGAAAGATGTGTCTCAGGGTGGTATCCTTTCACCATACTTGTTCAATTTGCTGAGCCAATAATCAGAGAGGCTGGACGATATAAAGAATGCAGCATCAAAAGTGCAGGAAAAATCATTAACAATCTGTATATGCAGATGACACAACCTTAATTACTGAAAGTAAAGATGATTTGAAGTGAGGAAGATCAAACACCGCAGCCTTCAGTATGGATCATACCACAATATAAATAATAATAATAACAATAACAACTGGTCCAATAAACAACATCATGATAAATGGAGAAAAGATTGAAGTTGTCAAGGATTTCATTTTACTTGGATCCACAATCAAAATCCATGGATGCAGCAGTCAAGAAATCAGATGATATATTAGACAAATATTCCTCAAAAGACCTCCTTAGAGTGTTAAAGAGCAAAATGTCACTTTGAAGACAAAAGTGTGTCTGACCCAAGGCATGGTATTTTCAATAGGCTCATATACATGAGAAAGCTGAACAATGAATAAGGAAGACCAAAGAATTGAATTGTGATATTGGTGAAGAATATTGAAAATACCATGGACTGCGAGAAAAATTACCAAATCTGTTTTGGAAGAAGTACAGCCTGAATGCTCCTTAGAAGCTGGAATGATCAGACTTCCTCTCATGCACTTTGGTCTAGTTGTGAGATGGGACCAGTCCTTAGGTAAGTATATCATGCTTGGTAGAGGGTCAGTGTAAAGGGGGAAGAACCTCAATGAGATGGATTTTCACTGTGGCTGCAATGACAGACTCAGGCATTGCAGAGATTGTGAATATGGCACAGGACCTGGCCGTGTTTGCTCTGTTGTACACAGGGTCTTTATGAGTTGTAAGTGACTTGACAGCACCTAACAACAACAACATGGATCTCTTCCAGTCAGTTGTCCAAGTAGTTGTCTTCTACATTTCTTGATGTAAAGGAGTCAGCACCTCTTGCACTACATTTGTTCGTTGAAACATCTCCATGGGTATTCCGACAATTCCCGGAGCCTTGTTTTCGCTAGTGCCTTCAGTGCAGCTTGGATTTCTTCCTTCTATAGCATCAGTTCCTGATCATATGCTACTTCCTGAAATGGGTGAATGTCAACCAACTCTTTTTGGTACTGACTCTATGTATTCCTTCCTTCCCCCCCCCCTTTTTTAATGTGATTTGGGTGAAATTCACAGAGTAAACTCATTTTCCATACAACAGTTCATATATATTTTGTTTAATGACTTTGATTACAAACTACATAACATCACAGCTCTCTTCCCACTTACTTCCTGTGGTTAGATTTTCCCACCTCCTTTTTTCCTATGCATTACTCTGAGCTATTTTCCTGTGTAAATATGGCCCTTCTAATCTCCCTAAGGTACTTGACTGCTAACCAGGAGTCTGGCGGTTCAAATCCATCAGCCACTCCTCAGAAGGAAGATGGGGCAATCTACTTCCGTAGTGATACCACCTCAGAGACCCAAGGAGGGGTCACTATGAGTCGGGTACGACTCAATGGCACATAACAACAACAACAATCTCCCATGATTGATTGTTCTAAGGTGTGTACATATCTGGTGTAAATGTTCACCTTATATGCCTGCTACTTTTTGGCTGGAAGCCACAGGAGTGAGTTCAATTCCAGGTCTGAAGGGTGATTAGGGGTCATAGTCTCAAGGGTTTCACAAGTCTCTATCAGACCAGTAAGCCTGGTGTTGGCTATGATTCTAAGTTTTGTACCACATATTTCTCCTACTCTATTCTGGATCTCCTTCATGGATCCCTTTCTCAGTGGTTGATAGTGATAGCTGGGCACCATCTAGTTCTTCTGGTGTAATGGTCATATAGGCTGAGGCTTACATAGTCCACTAGTCCCATGGACTAATTGTTTACATGCATTTTTGGTTTTCTTCATTTTCCTTTGTTCCACATGAGAAGAAATCAATTGTTCCATCTAGATAGGCAATTGCAAACTTTTAATAATCCTGTCACTATTCGCCAAAATAAGATGTAGAACAATATTTTGATCCTTCCTTTAACATTCAATATTTTGCACATAGAATTCTTCAATGTTCTAACTCTAGGTTTAATTTTTTCCTAAGTTATTTCAGCTTGAAAAATGCCAAGCTTATTCTTCCTTTTTTATTTTCTAACTCGCAAGTCTTTCTTCTTTTCATTATAATACTTTGTCATCTAGTGTTGCTCTTTGATATCTTCAGTTCAACTCTTTTATGTTATCATTTCTTCCATTCTTTTTAGACTCTCCACTCAAAAGCAAGTTTCAGAGTCTCTTCTGATATCTACTTCAGTCTTTTTAATGATCTTTTGCTTTTTTCATGTATGCAGTCCTTGATGCATGCCTACAACTTCTTATTTTAATTCTGCTCTCTCTCTCTCCTTTTTGTTGTTCCTGCTTTCTATTTCTGTTCTAATCTTGTTATTTCATTTTTATGTAGGTTTAATCTCATTTGCCTCTTCTGTTTCTAATTCCTAAAGTGGTTGACTTATACTTTGAATTTGAGATGTTACTTCTTTTTTTTTTTTTTTTCATGTAGGCTTTTATTGCTAAAATTTTTGTTTTATTTTATAAGTTTACTTTACATACTGCCTTCAATACATACCATTCATTTTGTTATGCTGTTCTTTCATTTTTATTTGATTTTAAGAAATTTCTGACTTTTTTTCCCTTGATCTACTGGTAGTTTAATTGTGTGTTGTTTTATTTCCATATGTTTATGTATTTTGCAGTTTTTTATTGCTATTAATTACTAGAGTTACTTCATTGTGGTCTAAGAAAATTCTTTATATGATTTCAATATTTTTAAATGTATCAAGATGTGCTTTTTGATCCAAAATGCAATGTATTGTGTAGAATGATCCATGTGCACTGGAGTAGAATATATAATGTGTTGTTATTAGGTGTTATGTTGTTATGTTATATGCCATAGAGTCAGCCCTGACCCATAGCAAACCCTCCTTGGGTTCCCGAGGCAATATCACTACCGAAGTGGGATTGCCAACCTTCCTTCCAAGGAGTGGCTGATGGGTTTGACCCACCGACCTTCTGGTTAGCAGTCAAGTGCCTTAGCCACTACGCTACCAGAGCTCCTATTAGGTATTAGGTAGAGTGTTCTAGATATGTCTGTTAAGTCTAGTTGGTCTTTATTTTCATTTATGTCCTCTGTTTCCTTGTTGATCTTCTTTCTATAACTTCTGTCCATTATTGAACATATTTTACTGAAGCCTCCGACTATTACTATAGTGCTGGTTCTTCCTTCAATTCTATCTGTCTTTGCTTTATATGTTTAGGTACTCAGTGTTGGGTTCATATATATTTATGATTGTTAAAGCTTGCTTAATTGACCCTTTTATCACTATAATGATCATCTCTATCTCGTCTAACAGAATTTGTCTTAAGAGCCACCTTGTCTGATATTAAGATTGGAACCCCATCTCTCTTTTTAATTATTTGCATTAGATTTTTTTTTTTAATTCATCCACCCACTATATGCCTTTTAGTTGGAGCATTAATTCCTTTACATTCCTTTCAATTACAGATAAGGAGTGACTTACAATTTATAAGTAGTAGTTGTTTTGTGTATATCATAGCATTGATGTTAAGTGCATATAGGTTGATAATTATTATCTCTTTATACAGGATTAACCCTTTTATTTTTATGTGAAGTACTTCCTTATCTCTTGTAATAGATTTTAACTTACAGTCTATTTTATCTGACATCAGTGAGGACATCCCTGTTTCTTTTTGTTTATGGGTTGCATGAAATTTTTTTTCTATCTTTTAATTTTCATTTGGTTTGTGACTTTCTATCTATTCCTACAGACAGCAGAAGGATAAACCATATTTGTTTGTTTTTTCCCCTCCCAGTCTCTGCCTTTTTCAAAGCATGTTTAAATCATTTACTCTTCAGGCTATTACTGACAATCAAGTGCTTACCTCATTCATCTTGCTATTTGTTTTTGAGCATTTCATATTTTCTTTGTCTTTTTGTTATTATTTATATTTTGTTGCTTTCTGGTAATGAGTCTTTTTTATTTCTTCCTAATTTCCTTCCATTTATTTTTTTCTCAGTGATGTCTTGGTGGTTACCATATGTGTTACATTAGATAAGTTACAACTTCAATGGGAACTTTGGTGGCATAGTGCCTAAGGCAGTTGACTGCTAACCAGAGGCTGGTGGTTCAAACACACCAGCCACTCCTCAGAAGGAAGGTTGGGCAATCTACTTCCGTAGTGATACCACCTTGGAAACGCAAGAAGGGGTCGCTAACATTTAATATATGGTTAACAGATGACATAAGACATTAACATATTAAATATCTTCCTGATTTCCTTCTCCCTCTTCCATTTCTGTTGGTGAGTATCCCTTGCTATCACTGTATATCATATATTTGATGCATTTATTTTGCTCTTATTTTTTGTGAATTTGATGTTGAATTGCCTGCGGTATTAAATTACTAAGTTTATTCTTTGAAAGTACCATATACTTGGTCCTTCTGATTGTCCATATTATTGCATTTTTTTAAATATCTCTCTTTCTCTTATTTTCATTCCTGATGTATATATTTGAGTATTTATTTAATGTTTTTGCCTTTCCATTTGGAGAACTCCCTTGAGTAATATTTTCAGAACTAATTCAACAGTGGCAATTTCCCAGAGCTTCTCTCTATTTGGAAATTTCTCAATTTCCCTCTGATTTTTGAATGACAGCTTTGCTGGGTAAAGATATCTTGATTCATACTTGTTTTTGTTCAATATTTTATATATATCATTCCATTATTTTCTTCCACACAGATTTTTACCTGGGACACTTGGTATACTATATTGTGTTTTTGTGTTGGTGCTTTCAAAATTCTCTACTTGCCTTTAGTTTCTAGGATTTTTATTAGAATGTAGTGTGAGGTTGATCATTTTGTATTTCTTCTAATTGGCATTGAAGTAGGTTTGAGCATTTTCAGGCTTGGAGTGCACAGGTCTTGGAAATTATGATTTTCTCTTGGAAAATTATTTCTATGTATTTATTGTTTTCATGGTGTTCTGGGATCCCAGTAATTCTAATATTAGATTTCTTAATTGAATTCCTTATTTTTTTTGGGCTTAGTTCACTTTTCTGTGTCCTTTTCTCTTATTCTGTTTGAGACTTGATAAGTTCATTTATTCTGTCTTCTAAAGCACTTATTCTCTTCTGTCTTTTCAGCTCTAATGTTGATTTTTTCTGTTTCATTTTCTAATGTAGTTGCTTTATTCTTCAGTTTAAGGAATTCTCTCTCTCTTTATTGAAAGCTTCCATTTCTTTCTGAATTTCTCATTTGTTTCTAGATTTATTGTCTGATGTCCATTAGTTTGCTTTCTGTGAGCTATGTAATTTATTTAAACATTAAGCTGGTCTCACTAGGAAAATTTTCCTCTTCTTCATCTTTTCATTTTGATTAGCCCTCTTCTGTGATTTTTTGTGTTTTACCACTTCTTGTTGTATTTGTGACATTTTGACATCTTTTCTTTTCTTTTTAAATAGTTTGTATTATTTAACATCTCACCACATATACATCTGTGTCCCCATGAGCTTTTTTTTTTTTTTCCTTAAAAAACTGGAAAACAGCTCTCTTTTTGTTTATTATTTTTGCCTAATGAGTTTTAAAGATTCCGAACCAAAACTCCTACATCACTATACCATGGATGAGATACAGGAAGATAAGGCAGAGTACATGGCTCATGGGCTCTCAAGTTTTGTCCAGCAGGCAGATGGGTGGTGGCAGCAGGGGCTGCAGGGCCCAGACTGTCCTCACTGGTCAGGTGGGTGCAACAGTGAGTGGCTGGAGCTATACATGCACTGCTCCCTCACCACTCACTTCCTCTCACTTTGCTCCCACTACCACTCCTTCAGCTGCTGCCACAGCCACACACTCCTTTTGCCTCTGTCAGCAATTCCAGTGGTAGCATCAGCATCAGCAATGGCAATGAGGATGACCAGAAGTGAACTCCCCCAAAAATTTTAATATGGTGTTCACACAAAGTCCAAATCATATAATGTCTTATTTCATGTTCTGATTTATAACAGAATTATTCTTGTTAGATTTGTGATTGTTCTTAGGTGGTATTAAGTTGATTCCAATATACAGTAGAAGGAAAGATTGCCTGGTCTTGCACCATCCTCACAACCCTTCCTATGCTTGATCTCTTTGTTGCAGCCAGTGTCAATCCATCTCATGGAGGCTCTTTTCCTTTTTCACTGTCCCTCTACTTTATCAGGCTCCAGAGATTTGTCCCTTCTGGCAACTTGTCCAAAGCACAAGAGATGAAATCTGGCCATTCTGGCTTATAAGGAGTATTCCAGTTGTACTTCTTCCAAGACATATTTGTTCATTTTTCATCCAAGACAGGTTTGTTCATTCTGCTAGCAGTCCGTGGTACATTCAGTATTCTTCGCCAACGCTTGTTAGACTTAGCTCCACTATTTTCTCCTATAAACCAGTAGATGGCACTCTCGCCCCTGGGTTTTTTCAGTAATAAATCTGGTTTGTTGTTGTTGTTGTTGTTGTTATGTGCCATGGAGTCGGACCCGACCCACAGGGACCCCTCCTTGGGTTTCCGAGGCAGAATCACAACGGTGGTTTGTTTTTTTTTCCCCTGAGGTATTTATCTGAGTGCTTAGGTCTTTGGGTGTTTTTATTGACTGGTTCTTCCTGTCATGAATGACTTTTTAGGTGTGTCTTCTGAAGTTTTGGCTGTGGCCTTGCATGCACTCATGGGATTGGAGTGTCTTAAGCTCCACAGCTTATATGGACCTCATGGAGTGTACATGATGGGGTTTTCTCACCGGCCATGGATGTAGATATAAGGTATGTGGCAGCTTTCCTGAAGCAAAGATAAAGAGGGAGCATTTTTTATTCTTCCCTCATTGGAATTCTTGTATTGCTCCCATGTGTGTTCTGTTGTGGGCAAGAAGTCAGGTGTTTCCCTCTGAACATTGTCTGAAACAATTTTTCTTGCACTGTCTGAAGATTGTGTTGTATGGCTATTTAGTTTATTTAGGTCCCCACTTTTTCTCTCCCCTGCCTTTGGACTCACCTCAACTCTATCATTTCAGCTACCTTCTGGAGTTCTGAAATTTCAATCTATGTTTGTTTTTGTTCATTCTCCAGAGGTCAGTTTTTGGTGGAATTTAGGAGCTCTGGGGGTGTAGTGCCTAAGGCATTTGACTGCTAACTAGAAGGCTGGCAATTCAAACCCAGCAGCCACTCCTCAGAAGGAAGACTGGACAATCCTTTTCCATAGAGATACTGCCTCAGAAACCCAAGAGGGTCGCTAAGAATCTGAATCAACTCAATGGCAGTTAGTTTGGTTTTGGTTAAATGGAAATTAGTATTCCTCCATTTTCCTTGACCTTTAAATGAGTTACTTAGCACTGCCATTTTGTTATTTGTTTGTTATATACCAGCAATGACAAACCTGAAAGGAAAATTAAGGAAATAATTTAATTTAAAGTAACTTCTAAGAGAATAAAATATCAGGGGACAAATTTATCTTGAAACATGAAGGTTTATACCATTAAAATTATAAATAAATAAATAACTGCTGAGAGATGAATATTAAATAACTAGAAATTGGAAATAGGTTCTGTATTTATTAATTTGAAGACTTAATTTTGTTAAGATGCAAATGCAACCAAAAGCAATCTATATATTTAATATAATGCCAATTAAAATTCCAACAGCCTTCCTCATAGAAATGGAAAAACAACTCACTTTTATATGGAATGACTAGAGGCCCCAAAAAGCTAAAACAATATTGAAATAGAAGAATAAAGAAGGAAGACTCACACTTTTTGATTTTAAAAGATATTATAGAGCTATAACAATCAAAGCCTGGTATAACAATAACCAAATATACCAATGAAATAAAATTGAGAATCAAGAAATAAGCCCAGACACCTATGATCAACTGATTTTGGAGAAGAGTGCTAACTCTATTTTATGAGGAAAGAAGAATTTCTTCAATAAATGCTGTAGGGAAAGCTGGATTTCAACATGCAGAAAAATGAAACAAGATCCATGTCTCAAACCATACACAAAAGAAAATTCAAAATTCATTAAGGAGCTAAATATACCAACTAAACCCATAAATTTCTTAAAAGAAAATGCAGGGGCAAAGCTGTGAGGCATAGCTTTTAACAATGGATCATCTAATATAATAGCAAAAGCACAAATAGCAGAAAATAGAATAAAAAATGGGACCTCATAAAAATTAAATAATTTCTTTATCAAAATACTTTATCAAAAATGTGAAAAGACAAATTGTCAACTGGGAGAATGTCTTCAGCAACTATATATCTGATAAAAGTCTAATAACTGATATATATATATATATATATATATATAAAACTTCAACTGCATAAAAACAAAAATACAAGCAACCCCCCCAAAAAAAATTGGACAAAGGACTTGAATAAACATTTCAGCAGAGAGGACAAACAAATGACCACCAAACACATGAAAAGGTTCTCAATGTCATTAACCATCAGAGAGATGAAAAATCGTAACTACAATGAGATAATATTTCAGTTCCATGAGAATGGCTAAGATAAAAATTAAAAACCAAAATAAGATAACAAATCTTAATGATTATATGGAGAAATTTGAACTCTTATCCATTGCTTTTGGGAATGTAAGGTGGTTCAGCAGTTGTGGAAAACAGTGAGGAGATTCCTCAAAAAACTAATGATAAGGAGTTTCCCTCTAGCTTTGTGTGGCGGTTGTCATTGGGCTTTGGCTTCCAGGCCATTGAACGAGAGGCAATGTGGACAGCAGCCCCAGCACTCTACACTCTGCTACTGCAGCCATGTCTGGCCCATGCCCTGTCCTTGCCAATTCTCACCTTGGTACCCAGCTGCTGTCATCTCCTGTGAGCAGTCCAGATGCCATCAAGTGTGTGGTGAGGGGAGCCAGATCTATATGTAAAATTTTCCAAGTGATCAGTTACACAACAAATGCACTTCCTAGAGACTATACCCTCTTTATCTCTGACAACTACTCTGTCAATGTAATGGTAGATGGACAACCAGTGAATCTGGGCTTATGAAATATAGCTAGTCAAGAAGATTGCACTCCTTCTCCCATCCAAAATAAGGTTTTCTTAATTTTCTTTTCCCTGGTAAGTTTTGTGTCATTTAAAAATCTCTTCACAAAGTGGAACCCTAATATGTGACACTATTGTCACAACACTCCCATCATCCTTGTGGAAATTAAACTTAATTCTGAGAGATGACAAAGTTATGATTGAAAGGCTGAAGGAGAAGAAGCTGACTCTTATCATCTAGTCCCAAGGCTTAGCCATGGCTAAGGTGATGTAAAATATCTGGAGTGTTTAGCACTTACACAGCAAGGTCTCAAGAAAGTGCTTGACCAAGCCATCAAACCTGTCCTCTGCCCATCCCTGTCAAGATCAGGAAGAGGAAATGTGTGCTGTTGTAAATGCAGAACACCTTAGTCTTTGCCCTGCCCCATACCCTTTGTATGCTTTGCTCAAAAATGGTGGAGCCTTCAATGCTAAGTTTTTTATTCTTATTGTTGTTGTTAACTCACTGCCATCAAGTCAGAGAAGATTCATAGCTACTCCTCCTTAGGTTTCCAGGGAGTTCCAATCAGTACCGAAGTAGGTTACCCAGTCTTCCTTCTGAGGTTATTGTTAGGTGAGCCATTGAATTAGCTCCTTCTCATAGCAACCCTAAGTACAACAGAATGAAACAGTGCTCAGTCTTGCATCTTCCTTACAATCTTTGTTATGCTTGAACCCATCATTAAACCACTGCATCAACCCATCTTGTTGAGGATCATCCTCTGTTTTGCTGACCCTCTGCTTTACCAAGCATAATATCTTTCTCCAAGAAATGGTCCCTTCTGACAACATGACCAAAGTAGATGAGATGAACCTGGTCATTCTTACATCTAAAGAGCACTTCAGCTTCACTTCTTCCAAGATGTATTTGTTCATTCTGTTAGAAGTCCATGGCATTTTAGTATTATTCACACACACTAAAATTCAAAAATGTCAAATCTTCTTCAGTCTTCCTTATTCATTGTCCAGCTTTCACATGCATAAGTGGCAACTGAAAAAACCATGGCTTGCATAAGTTGCACCTTAGTCTTCAAAGTGGCCTCTTTGCTTCCTAATACTTTAAAGAAATCTTTTGCAGCAGATTTTCCCAATGTCATATATGATGTCTGATTTCTTGACTGCTGCTTCCATGAGTGTTGATGGTAGATCTAAGTAAAATGAAATTCTTGACAACTTTAATTAAGTCCCCATTTATCATGATGTTTCCTATTGGTCCAGTTGTGAGGATTTTTGTTTCCTTTATGTTGAGTTGTAATACATACTGAAGAATTTAGTCTTTCATCTTCATCAGTAAGTCTTTCAAGTCACATTCACTTGCAACAATTAAAGTTGCATCATCTGCATATCACAGGTTGCTAATGAGTCTTCCTCTAATCCTGATGCTGCATTCTTCTTCATATAGTCCCACTGCTCAGACTATTTGTTCTGCATACATATTGAATAAGTGTGGTGAAAGGATACAATCCTGACACAACTCTTCCTGATTTAAAACCATGCAGTATTCCCTTGTTCTGTTTGAATGACAACTTCTTGGTCTGTGTACAGGTTCCTCATGAGCATAATTAAATATTCTGGAATTCTTATTCTTTACAACGTTATCCATAATTTGTTATGATCCACAGCTAACTGCATTTTCATACTCAATAAACAGGTAAACATCTTTCTGGTATTATTTGCTTTCAGCCAAAAACCATCTGATATAAGCAATGATATCCCTTTTTCCACATCCTCTTCTGAATTCAGCTTGCATTTCTGGAAGTTTCTTGTCAATATATTGCTACAACAGTTTTTGAATTATCATCAGAAAATTTCACTTTTTCATGATATTAAAGATATGGTTCAATCATTTCCATATTCTGTTGGATCACCTTTCACATATATAGATCTCTTTCAGTCAGCTAGCCAGGTAGCTGTTTTCCAAATTTCTTGGCATAAATGAGTAAACACCTCAAGCACTGCATCCATTTGTTGAAACATCTCAATGGGTGTTATGTCAATCCTTGGAGCATTGTTCTTTCCCAATTCTTCAGTGTACCTTTAACTTCTTCCTTCAATGACATTGCTACTTGATCATATTCTACCTCCAGAAATAGCTGAACATCGACCAAATTTTTTTTTGGATTCAGTGATCATGGATTCCTTCAATCTTCTTTTTATGCTTCCTGCATCATTCAATATCTTGCCTATAGAAAAATTCAACATTGCAACTTGAGGCTTGAATTTTTTCTTCATTTCTTTCAACTTCAGAAATGCTGAGTGTGTTCTTCATTTGTAGGTTTTGAACTCCATGTGTTTGTACATTTCATTATAATACATTATTTGGTCTTCTCAAGGTGCCCTTCAAAATCTTTTGTTCAGCTCTTTCATTTCATTGTAACTTCCATTCGTGTTAGCTACTCACATTCAAAAACAAGTTTCAGAGTCTCTTGTGGCATCCATTTTGTTCTTTTCTTCCTCCCAGTCTTTTTAATGATCTCTTGCTTTCTTCATGTATGGTATTCTTAATGTCATCCCACAACTTGCCTGATCTTTGATCATGTATGTCCAAGGCATCAAATATATTCTTCACATAGATTCTAAATTCTAGTGGGATATAATCAAGGTCTTATTTTGGTTCTCCTCAACTCATTTTAATTGTCTTCTGCTTCAAGTTGAACTTGCATATGATTGATGGTCTGTTTCACAGTCAGATCCTGGACTTAATTTGGCTGAAGATCTTGAGCTTCTCAATCGCCTCTTTTCACAGATGTTGTTGAACTGATTGCTGCATATTCCATCTGGCAAGGTCCACATGTATAGTTATTGTTCATATTGCTGATAAAGGATTTGCAATGAATAAGTTATTGGTTTTGCAAAGTTCTATCATGTGATCTCTAGGGCTATTTTTATCATCAAGGCTGTATTTTCCAACTTCCGTTAATTCTTTGTTTCCATCTTTCACATTCCAATCACCAATGACAATCAATACATCTTGACTGTATCTTTGGTCAATTTCAGACTGCAAAACTTGGTAAAAGTCTTCCATATCCTTTCCTTTGACTTTAATGGCTGGTGTATAAATTTGAAAAATAACTAGTGTTCCTTGTATTGTTTTTGTTGGGTGCTGTTGAGTCAGCTCTGTCTCATAGAGACACTATATAAAACACAACAAAACACTGCCTGGTCTTGTGCCAGACTCACAATCCATGTTAAACCTGAGCCCACTGTTGCAGCCATTGTGTTAATCCATATAATTGAGGAGCTTCCCTTTTTTACTTATCCTCTAATTTACCAAGCTTCATATCCTTGTTATCCTTCTCTAAGGATAGTCCCTTCTGACAATATGACCAAAGTAGATTAGATGAAATCTGGTCATTCTCTCTTCCAAGGAATAATTTGACTGCATTTCTTCCAGGGCAGATTTATTAGGTCTTCTGGCAGCCAGTGGCATTTTCAGTGATTTTCACTAACAACACAACTCAGAAGCATCAACTCTTCTTTAGGAGCTCTGATCGTGTAGTGCCTAAGGTATTTGACTGCTAACCAGAAGGCTGGATGTTCAAACCCATCAGCCACTCCTCAGAAGGAAGATTCTCTACAGAATCTACTTCTGTAGAGATACCACCATGGAAACCTAAAGAGAGGTCACTATGAGTCCAATGGACTCAATAGCAACTCTTCTTTGGTTTTCCTTATTCATTATCTAGTTTTTACATGCATATGAGACAATTGAAAACACCATGGGTCAGGTGCACCATAGCCTTCAAAGAGACATCTTTGCTCTTCAGCACTTTAAAAAGGTTTTTTTGCAGCAGATTTCCCCAGTGTGATATGGCATCTGATTTCTTGACTACTGCTTCCATTAGGGTTGATTGTGGAACCAAGTAAATTTGAAATCTTTGACAACTTCAATCTTTTCTCTATTTATCATGGTAGTGTTTATTGGTACAATTGTGAGGATTTTTATTTTCTGTATTTTGAGCTGTAATCCATACTGCAGAATATAGTCTTTAATCTTCATCAGTAAGTGCTTCAAGTCATCTTCACTTTCAGCAAGCATGGTTGTATCATCTGCATATCACAGGTTGTTAATGAGCCTTCCTCAAGTCCTGATACCACCTTCTTCCGATAGTCCAGCTTCTCTGATTATCTGCTCAGCACACAGATTGGATAAGTATGGTGAAAGGATACAACCCTGATGCACTCACTTCCTGATTTTAAACCATGTAGTATCCCTTTGTTTTGTTTGAATGACAGCCTCTTGGTCTATATACATGTTCCTCATGAGCACAATTAAGTATTCTGGAATTCCCATTCTTTTTAATGTTATCCATAACTTGTAATGATCCACATAGTTGAATGCCTTTCCATGGTCAATAAAACACAGGTAAATATCTTTCTGGTATTATTTGCTGTAAGCCAAGATCCATCTGACATCATTAATGATATCCTTCCTTCCACGTCCTTTTCTGAATCCAGCTTGCATTTCTAGAAGTTCTCTGTCAATATACTGCTGCAATCATTTTTTAATCATCTTCAGTTAAATTTTACCTTTATGATATTGTTCAATAATTTCCACATTCTGTTGGATCACCTGTATTTGGAATGGGCACAAATATGGATCTCTTTCAGGCAGTTGAACAGGTAGCTCTCTTCCAATTTTTTTTGACATAGACTGATAAGTGCCCCCAGTGTTGCATCTGTTTGTTAGAACATCTCAATGGGTATTCTGCCAATTCCTGGAGCCTTGTTTTTCACCAGCTCCTTCAATGCAGCTTTGACCTCTTTCTTCAATACCCTTGGTTCTTGATCATATGCCAGTTCCTGAAATGGATGAACATCAGCCAATTATGCATTTTTTTTACAGTGACTCTGCATATTCTTTCCATCTTCTTTTGATGTTTCTTGCATCTTTCAAAATTTTGCCCATAGAATCTTTCAATATCGAAACTCGAGGCTTGAATTTTTTCTTCACTTCATTCAGCTTAAGAGATGTGAGTGTGTTATTCCCTTTTTTTTCCCTGACTCCAGGAATTTGCATATTTCATTACATTAATTGAATTTGTCTACTTGAGCTGCTCTTTGAAATCTGTTCAGCTATTTTATCTTGTCATTTCTTCCATTTGCTTGATCTATTTTCCATTCAAGAGCAAGTTTCAGAGTCTCTTTTGACATACATTTTGATCTTTTCTCCCTTCTCTTTTTAATGACCTGTTGTTTTATTCATGGATGATGTTCTTGATGTCATTTCACAATTCATAAGGTTTTTCAGTCTTTTATGCTCAATGAGTCAAATCTATTCTTCAGATGGTCTCTTAATTCAAGAGGGATATAATCAAGGTGATTTTTTGGCTCTTGTGTGTTTGTTTTAACTGTATTCAGCTTCAACTTGAACTTGCATATGAGTAGTTGATGGTCTATTCTACCTCTCTGGCTCTCTGCCTAGTTTTGGCTGAAGATATTGAGCTTTTCCATTGTTTCTTTTCATAGCTGTATTCAATCTAATCCCTGCATATTCCATCTGGTGAGGTCTACATGTTTATATTGTTGAAAAAATGTGTTTGCAATGAATAAGTCCTGAAAAATTCTACTAGGCTAACTCTGGTGTCATTTCTATCACCAAGACCATATATTCCAACTACCAGTGATTCTTCTTTGTTTCTAACTTCACATCCCAATCACCAGGAATAATCAACACATCTTGATTGCATGTTTAGTCAATTTCAGACTACAGAAGTTGGTAAGAATCTTCAATTTCCTTGTCTTTGGCTTTGGTGGTTGGTGCATAAATTTGAATACTAGTCATATTAACTGATCTTCCTTGTAGATGTATGCATAGTATCCTATCACTGACAGCATTGTACTTTAGAATATATCTTGAAACACTCTTTGTGGCTATGAATGCCACAAAATTCCTCTTCAATTCGTCATTCTCAGACTAGTAGATCATATGGTTGTCTGATTCAAAATGGCCAAAAGCTGTCCATTTTAGCTCACTAATGCCTACCATATAAATCTTTACATGTGCTGTTTCATTTTTTCACAACTTCCAAATTTCCTAGATTCATATTTCATACTTTTCACATTCCGATTATTAATGGATGTTTGCAGCTGTTTTCTCCCGTTTCGAGTTGTGCCATATGACCAAATAAAGGTCCATAAAGCTTTACTCCATCCAAGTCATTAAGATTGACTCTACTCTGAGAAGGCACCTCTTCCTCAGTAGTATTTTGAGTGCCTTCTGACCTGAGGTTGTGTCATCTGCATATTGCAGGTTGTTAATGGGTCTTCCTCTAATCCCGATGCCATGTTCTTCTTTATATTGTCCAGCTTCTCAGATTATTTGCTAGGTATACAGATTGAGTGTGTGTGGCAAAAAGATACAACCCTGAAGCACTCTTTTCCTGATTGTAAAAATGCAGTATTCCCTTGTTCTGTTTGAGCAACAACCTTCTGGTCAGTGTATAGATTCCTGATGAACACAATGAAGTGTTCTAGAATGCCCATTCTTCTCAATGTTATTAATAGTTTGCTATGATCCACACAATCTAATGCTTTTGCATAGTCAATAAAACACAAGTAAATATCTTTATTATATTCTTTGCTTTCAGCCAAGATCCATCTGATATCAGCAGTGGGGTCCCTTATCCTATGTCCTCTTCTGAATCCAGCTTGCATTTCTGGAAGTTCACTGTCAATATATTTCTGCAATCACATGGCTTACATCTCAACATAAAGGAAGTGAAAATCCTCACAACTGGACCAATAAGCAACATCACAATAAATGGAGAAAAGATTGAAATTTTCAAAGATGTCATATTACCTGGTTCCACAATCAACAACAATGGAAGCAACAGTCAAGAAATCAGAAGACATATTGTAAGGGCAAATCTGTTGCAAAAGACCTCTTTAAAGTGCTGAAGATCAAAGATGTCTCTTTGAAGACTGAAGTGTGTCTAATCCAAGCCATGACATTTTCAATCACCTCATATACATGTGAAAGCTGGACAAAGAATAAGGATGATCAAAAAAGAGTTGATGCTTTTGAGTTGTCATGTTGGCAAATAATACTGAAAGTATCATGGACTGGCAGAAGAACTAACAAATCTTTCATGGAAGAAGTATAACCAGAATGCTCCTTGGAAGCGAAAATGGCCAGACTTCTTCTCACCTACCTTGGTGATGTTGACAGAAGGGACCATTCTCTGGAGAAGGATATCATGCTTGGTAAAGTGGAGGGTCAGCAAAAAGGGGGAAAGTCCTCAATGAGGTGGATTGACACAGTAGTTACCACAATGAGCTCAGGTGTGGCAAGGATTGTGAGCTTGGCATAGGACTAGGCACTGTTTCATTCTATTGTACATAGAATATCTATGAGTCAAAGCCTACTCTATGATACTTAACAACAACTGGCTGGATGGGCTCATCCTGTGGCACTGTATCAGGCAATATTTCAGGTGTCCTCATAAATTTTTCCAGTAATGTATCAGTGCTTCACTGCTATTCATAAAGTTTTCACTAGTCAATTCTTTGAGAAGTGGATGACCCCTTCTTTCTTAAGAGTCTGTCTCAGTCTGGAAGCTCTGCTGAAACCTATGGATGACACTGCAGGTATTTAAAATACTGGTGACATACCCTACAGTCTCACAGCAACATGCAAGCCATCAAATACAACAAACTGAGAGATGTGTGGTAGGTCTTCCTTGTGGGCATTTTGATATTATCCTATCACTGACAGAATTGCACTTCAGGACAAATGCTGAAATATTCTTTTTGATGATGAATGCAAAGCCATTCTTCTTCAACCTGTTATTCCTGGCATTGCAGATTATAGGACTATCTGATTCAAAATGGCCAATACCAGTCAATTTCACTCACTAATGCCTAGTATAGGAGTTCTGGTGGTGTAGTACCTAAGGCATATGAGTGCTAACCAGAAACCTGGCATTTCAAACCCACCAGCCACTCCTTGAAAGGAAGACTGGACAATCTACTTCTATAGAGATGCATTATTGGAAACCCAAGGAGGGTTTGCTATGAATCAGATCTGACTGGAAGGCAATAAGAGTTTTTTTTTTTTTTTTTTAATACCTAGGATGTTACTCTTTATGTTTTCCACTTCATTTTTGGCAACATCCAGTGTTCCTATATTCATATGGCATATATTCCACGTTCCAATTATTAATGAATGCTTGCAGCTGTTTCTTCTCACTTTGAACTATGTCCCATAAAGAAATGTAGGTCCTGAAAGCGTTACTCCATCCACATCATGAAGGTCAATTCTACTTTGAGGAGGCAGCTCCTCCTTAGTCTTATTTTGAGTGCATTTTGACCTTAGGGGCACATCTTCTGGCACTGTATCAGAAAATGCTCCCAGGCTATTCAAAAAACTTTCCAGTAATATATCAGATAGCATTTCATTGCTATTCATAAGGTTTTCAGTGGCCAGGTTTTGTTTTTGTTACTAATTAATTTTTCCATAAAATTATTTTGAACCAATCAGTAGTTTCAAGGTTTTGTTGAATGTAAGAGTTCAAACTTTCACATTCAATTAAAATCTAACACTAAAATGACATCCTTAATAAAGAATTATTTTTTCTAATAGTCAGTACTCCAGCTCACATTAAAAGTTGCCCCAATACTCTCTGAATTAAGTTGCATTGTTGTGCTATGAACACTAAGCACTGAAATTTTGAAAGAGTTTTACCTTTATAGACTGCAACTTCTGGAGTTTTAGTAAGATGGCAGAATAGACAGAAAAACTACACAGACTCTCTTCAACAAATAGAAGGGGAACCAATTAACACAGATACAGAAGATAATTCTGGAAACCTGAAAGTTGAAAGGAAGAATATAGAAGTAAGCTAAACTCCAACAAGTAGAAGAACCTGAATGAAAACACTGAAAAAGGAGAAAGATAGAGCTCCGGTCTGTCAGTGGTCCTGCCTGCATGGACAGCTTGGATATTGCCAAGTGGGGTTGTTGTTGTTCTTGTTATGTGCTGATGAGTCAGACCTGACTCATAGTGACTCCTCCTTGGGTTTCTGAGGTGGTATCATTACAGAAGTAGATTGCCCAACTTTCCTTCCAAGGAGTGGGGTTGTTGTTGTTGTTGTTATGTGCCGTCGAGTCAAACCTGACTCATAGCGACCCCTCCTTGGGTTTCCGAGGCAGTATCACTACGGAAGTAGGATTGCCCAACCTTCCTTCCGAGGAGTGGCTGGTGGGTTTGAACCACCAGCTGTCTGGTTAGCAGGCAAGTGTCTTAGCCACCATGCTACCAGAGCTCCCTTGGGTTAGGACCTAAGAATTAACCTAAAAATCAGCCCTACTGGCCAGAGGCTGCAGAGGTGACTGCACTGGTGCCTGGTGAATAAAAGGGAAAGCAGCAAAGAGGAAGATCAGCTGAGCTGTGAACTTTTGGCTGTCTGAAGTGTGTAGCCATTTTGAATGTTTACAAGCCATTAGACCATTTGGGATATTTAAAGTGACAGAGTTCTCTCAGATTCCAGGGCACTAAGAACAGGCTCCACTCTCCAGGGATCTCAAGGACATTCCAGACATGGAAGACTGGAAGGGTGTGCTATTTCCTTTGTTACTTTTATATGCCACACCCTCTTAGTGAACAGAGGTGTGGCCAGCCCTCACATCCACCCACCTTCTGGGCTGACAGAAATTCCATCCCAGTCTGTGTGCTCTGACTGAACCTAGGTGCCTGACTTTTCCCTGCCCAAATTTTTTTTTTTTTAGTTTGTTTGTTTTGTCTATTTTAAAACTATTATTATTAATATTTCTGTCCTTTTTATTAGTGGCTCTCTGGTGTCATAGTGTCTAAGATATTTGACTGCTAAACAGAAAGCTATTGGTTCAAACCCACCAGCCACTCCTCAGAAGGAAAATTGGGCAATCTACTTCTGTAGTGATACTGCCTGGGAAACCCAAAGAGGGGTCACTATGACTCGGATCTGACTCAAAGGCAGTGAATTTGGCTTTTTAAAAACATTATTATTCATCCTTCTTGCCTTCCCAGCTTCTAGTTTTCAGCTTTTTCTCTCTTTAGTTTTCCTGATTCCCATATTTTCTTTCTTGTGGTTCTCCTCATTCCTTGTTCTTCTTTTTGCACTTTCCCATTTTTTTTTTTTTCTTCATCATTCTCCTACTCTACCTCTTTTCACTTATTTGCTCCTCCCTAGATATTGCAGCTTTTTTTCCCACCTTTTTTCTACTCATATTTCTTTTGGCATTTAAAGGTATTTATTTATATATTTTCTCACATTTATTGACTTTCTTCTTTTTTTTTATTCCTTTTGGTGTTTGTTCCTGTGTGTTTATGTGGTGTATTTTTTGTCTGCTTCCTTTTACTTTTTTTGATGGTTTTCAATTGTTCTTTTTGTCTAACTGAGTAAGAAAGAGCAACCATGCCCATATGATGCAACTACACCCACAAATCCTGCATCTCCACTTACTGAGTGTTCTGGTTACCTAGTGCCACTCTGACAGGGATATACCACAAATGGGATAGCCTTTACAAATAGGAGTTTATTCTCTTACAGTTCAGGAGGGTAAAAGTCTGAGTTCAAAATGCTTGGCTCTAGGGGCTGTGTGAAAGCCCCTTGGCTTTGAGCTTCAGCTCTGCCTCCTGCTCCTAGACCATTGCAGCTAAATGCATCTCTTCACTCAACAAGCTACTGTCTGCAGAGGCTAAGAAGCCCAAGGTCGACAGATAAATTGACACAGTCTCAATGTTACCAAACCACGTGACAAGCCATTAATTCAAGTCCATTTTTAGTCCTAAAGTTAGAAGAGCATGGCAGGCTGTTGAACAAGACATGACTAAACTCAGGGTCCAAGCATGCCATAAGCTAGAGACTATCCCTAAGGCTTCTCCTTATATACACACATCTCAAAGCAGACCACATCCCAAAGGCAGCTACTCAGCTGCTTGTGATAGATTCCACCATGGAGTTGATTGCCAGTCTCATCATGGGGAATAACTACCACAAACTGCCCAGCCACTCAACCAGGCCCAGCCAAGTTGTCACACAAACTTAACTACCACACTGAGTGAGAGCCACCAACTGGACAAAGATATATGAGCACCAATAAGAGCCTGACTCACCCTTAATTGCTTTTCACAAACTATTAACATAGATCTGTGCAGCTACTCTTTTTGTCTATTACACCCACAGAGAGACAAGTGGTGAATGCATAAGTGCTGCCAACTAGGGAAAAGCAGTAGAATTGAATCAATGGAAGGCAGAATTAATGAGATTGAAGACAAATACTTGAATACTTCTTTGGAAAGGGATCAATCAGAAAAAAAAAAAAAAAATTAAAAAAAATGAAGAAAGCCTAAGAATCATGTGGGATACCATCAAAAAGAATAACCTATGTGTAATTGGAATTCCAGAACAGGAAGAGAAAAATAAAATAAAAAACCCTGAGAAAATTTTCCAAAATTTATCAAACCATAACTTCTCCGATATGATGAAAGATGAAAATATATCCATTCAGGAAGTCCAAGGAGCCCCAAAAAGGATAGGCCCCAAAAGGATTTCACAAAACTCATCATCAAACACCAAAACCAAAGACAAAGAAAGAATCCTAAAAGTAGCAAGGGAAAAACGAAAAGTTACCTACAAAGGGCAACCAGTAAGACTAGGCTTTGATTTCTCAGCAGAAACCATGCAGGTACGAAGGCAATGGGATGATATTCATATAAAACAATGAAAGAAAAAAAAAAAAAATGTCAACCAAGAATTATATCCTCAGCAAAAATGTCCCTCAAATCTGATGATGAATTTAGGAGATTTCCAAGTAAGCAGAAATCAGGAGAATTTATTAGAACTAGACCAACCTTACAGGAGATACTATAGAGAGTCCTTTGAAAAGGGAAACAATAATAGCAAGTGAAAACTGACAATTAATAAACAAGATGGCATAACTCAGAAACTAACACAGCTATGGAAGTGTCCAAAGGAAAATAAACTTACAAGATTGCAAACAGGGAACCAGAGACATTAATTGCCAAATGAGGATAACTACAAACCAAAAAGGGAAAAAACAGTGTAGTTACAGAACTTCTAAATGGTAAGAAAGTCAAGGGAGTTGCAAGATAGAATGGACTGTTCTAAACTTGGGGAGAAAATTATATAAATCACAGGGTAACCTCAAAGAAAAATAATAAACCTTCATATCACAATAAAAAAGAGGACAAACACAGATATTAAGCAAATACTAAAACAATAGCAACAAGGGAAATTATAACAAAATTCATAAACAAAATACACTCGCTCATTTTTATATATTTAGAAAATATTTATATTTATAACAGAAAACTGTACGGAACAACAACAACAAAAAAGGAACACCATAAAAAAACACACAGCAAAATGACATACTTGTCAATAACTACATTGAATGTCAATAGATTAAATGCACTATTCAAGAGATGAGAGTTTCAGACTGGGTAAGAAAACATAACTCATAATTTGCTGTCTACAAGAGACACACCTTAGAGACAAAGATAAAAATAGACTAAAAATCAAAGCTTGAAAAAAAAAAAAATCAAGCAAACGACAACCAAAAAAGAACAGGAGTGGCAATATTAATTTCTGTTAAAATTGACTTTAAGATAAAAACCAACATAAAAGACAGGGAAGGATATTATATAATGATTAAAGGATCAATTGAACAAGAAGGTATAACCAAAATAGGTATCCATGGACCCAATGAAAGAGCACCAAAATACATAAATAAGACTTTAACAGAATTGAAAAGACAAATAGATGACTCCTCAGTCATAGTAGGAGACTTTAATATACCACTTTCAATGAAAGATAGTACAGCTAGAAATAAACTCAACAAAGACGCAGAAGAGTTAAACAATAAAATCCACCAACTTGACGTTGTGGACATCTACAGAGCCCTTCATCCAACAACAGCACAATATATATCTTTTCCAGTGCACATGGAGCATTTTCCATGATAGACCATATATGAGACCATAAAGCAAGCTTTAATAAATTAATCATTGAAATATTGCAAAGCATCTTCTCAGATCACAATGCTATAAAATTAGAAATCAATAAAAGGTTGACCAATGAAAAAAGGAATACACATGGAAACTGAACAATACCCTCCTTAAGAACAACTGGGTAGTAGAAGAAACAAAAAATGAAATAAAAAAAAATTCCATGAATCACATGAGGATGAATACACAACATGCCAAATCTT
>NW_006921664.1:604703-639796 GCF_000298275.1 Orycteropus afer afer | reverse complement strand
CAAAGAGATTACTGAAAATGAAATCATGAAATCAATACTATTTTCAATAGCTACCACAAAATAAAATATTTGGGAATAAATCTTACCAGGGACAAACACACCTGTACAAAAAAAGAAAAGAAAAAAACAAAACAAAACAAAACAAAACAAAACAAAAAACAACTACT
The DNA here is from genome assembly GCF_000298275.1 of Orycteropus afer afer. Classification (NCBI taxonomy): domain Eukaryota; kingdom Metazoa; phylum Chordata; class Mammalia; order Tubulidentata; family Orycteropodidae; genus Orycteropus; species Orycteropus afer. Next base: position 639,629 of record NW_006921664.1, on the reverse strand, counting down.
TCAAGAAACCGTAAGAGATCTACATGAATGGAAGAACATACCATGCTCATGGTATGTTTGATTGAACATTGTGAAAATGTCAATTCTACCCAAAGAAATCTATACATTTCATGAAATCCCAATCCAGATGTTATCAAAGTTCTTTAAGGATATGCAAAAAACAATCACTAACTTTATATGGAAAGAAAAGAGACCTCAGATAAGCAAGCACTATTGAACAAGAAGAATAAAGTAGGAAGTGTCACACTCCTGGATCTCAAAACCTACTATACAGCCACAGCAGTCAAAATTGTCTGGTATTGGTACAATGGCAGACACATAGATCAGTGGAATAGAATTCAAAATCCAGAAATAGTTCCATCAACCTATAGTCAGCTGATTTGACAAAAGGCTGAAATACATTAATTGGGGAAGAGATTGTTTAATAAATGGTGAGGGTGAAACTCAATATCAATTTGCAGAAAAATGAAACAAGATCTGTACCTCACACCATACAGAAAAAAGTAACTCCAGATGGATCAAAGACTTAAATGTGAAGCCTTAAAGTATTAAGTTCCTCAAGGAAAAACTAGGGGCAAATTTAAGGGCCTGACTATATGGCATAAATAGACTACCAAACCCAAAATGCAGAAACAGCAGAAGATAAACTAGATGAATGTGATGTTCTAAAAATTAAATTTTTATGTACTTCCATAAACTTCTCCAAAAGAGTCAAAAGAGAATCCACAGATCAGTAAAAAAATATTTGGCAATGACATATCTAATAAGGGATTTATCTTTAAAAATTATAGAAAATTCAAACACTTCAACAACAAAACAACAAATAATCCAATTAAAAAATGTACAGAAGACATGAATAGACACTTAACTAAAGAGGATATTCAGGCTGCCAACAGACACATGAAGAAATGTTCACAATCATAAGCCATTTTTGTTGTTGTTGTTGTTGTTATGTGCCTTCGAGTCAGACCTGACTCATAGCGACCCCTCCTTGGGTTTCCGAGGCAGTATCACTATGGAAGTAGGATTGCCCAACCTTCCTTCCGAGGAGTGGCTGGTGGATTTGAACCACCAGCCTTCTGGTTAGCAGTCAAGTGCCTTAGCCACTAGGCTACCAGAGCTCCCACATAATCCATTAGAAAGATGCAAATAAAAACAACAATGAGATACCATCTTGTCCCAATACTAGTAGCAAAGTTCAACAAGACAGAAAATAATAAATGCTGGTAAGGAGATGGAGACAATGGGACTCTCATACACTGTTGGTGGGACTGTCGAATGATATAACCATTGTGGAAAGCAGTATGGTGATTCCTTCAAAAGTTGGAATTAGAAATACTATATCACCTAGCAATTCCATTACTAGGTATATATCCTAAAGAAGTGAGAGCCAGGACAAGAATAGGTATATGCACACTCATCTTCATCACATCAACCTAAGTGCCCAGATAACCAAACTATAGTACATACACACAATGGAGTACTATGCTACCCTGAAGAATTATGTAGAATATGCAAAACACCACAAAATATGGATGTACTTGAGGACATTATGCTGAGTGAAATAAGTCAAACACAGAAGGACAAATATTGTATTAGTCCATTGTAAAAAATTAGGTAAATGTTTATATATGGAAGGACATTTTCTTTGTTGTTTACCAAGGGTGGAAAGGGAGGGGAGACAAGTATTGATTTGGGTGAAGAGAAGGGCAATGTACCAGATATGAGTGATTAACATGGTCTCATTGAGGTAGAGGAAGACATGGAGAGGTCATGGGAGGTACAGACAGCAAAGAGGAACCCTTTTGTACACCCAGTGCTGTATTGTCAGAGATGACAAACATTGATCTAAGGGTGGATAGATGGATGCACAGGCTGAACAATTAGGTATGTCTATGCAGAAGGGAGTTTGACCATGACCATGTATTGGTTTGGCAGACATTGTTTCTACAAATGTGTTTTTATGTTTTGTAAGGAGCTCTGGTAGCATAGTGGCTAAGACACTTGCCTGCTAACCAGATGGCTGGCAGTTCAAACCCACCAGCCACTCCTCGGAAGGAAGGTTGGGCAATCCTACTCCCGTACTGATACTGCCTCGGAAACCCAAGGAGGGGTCGCTATGAGTCGGGGCCGACTCGACGGCACATAACAACAACAACAACAAGCCTGGGGCTTGGAGGTTGCTTTTCCTTTGGGGGTAGCTCTATTTTAAGGCCTGGGCCCGAGATAAGTGAGCTCAGGGCTGGAGCTGCTTTTCACTCAGAGGTGGCTCTTTATTAAGGCCAGGGCCTGAGGAAGGGTCGCCTGCGGCTTGGAGGCTGCTTTTTGCTTGGGAGTGGCTTTTGCCCATGATAGGCAGGTGCAGAGGGCTTAGGAGCAACTAAGGGATGCAAACTTGACTGTCAGTTTGTTGTTGTCCTATGGTGCCTTACATTTTGCTGTGAGTCTGGAGGCTATGCCACCGTGTTGCAATATGCCAGCAGGGTTACACATGGTGGACAAGTTTCAGCAGAGCTTCTGGGCTAGGACAGACTCAGAAGAAGGAAGAGCCCATCCACTTCTCAAACAATTGGGCAATGAAAACCTTATGAATAGCAGTGAAACACTGTCTGATATATTACTGGAAAACTTAATGAATAGCCATGAAACATTGTCCAATATAGATCCAGAGATGAGTCCATCAGTTCAGAAGGCACTCAAAATTTGACTGGGGAAGAGCTGACTCCTCAAAGTAGAGATGACCTTAACAGTATGGATAGAGTAAATCTTTTAGGACCTCTACTAGCTGATGTGACATGTCTCAAAATGAGTAGAAAGACATGCAAGCATCCATTAATAATTGGAACATGGAATGTACAAAGTATGAATCTAGGAAAATTGGAAGTTGTCAAAAATGAAATGGAACACATAAAGATCAATATCCTAGGCATTAGTGAAATGAAAATGACCAGTTCTGGCCATTTTGAATCAGATAACCATGTGATCTACTATGCTGGGCATGACAAATTGAAGAGGAATGGTGTGGAGTTCATCATAAAAAGAGTGACTCAAGGTCTATCCTGAAGTACAATGCAGTCAGTGATAGGATAATACCCATACATCTTCAAGGAAGACTACTTAATACTACTATTATTCAAATTTATACATTAACCACCAGAGCCAAAAATGAGGAAATTGAAGATTTCTACCCACATCTGCAGTCTGAAATTGAACAAACATGCAATCAAGATGTGTTGATTATCAGTGATGACTAGAATGCAAAAGTTGGAAATAAAGAAGAGTTAATGGTAATTGGAAAATATGGAATTGGGAATAGAAATAACACTGGAGATAGCATGATAGAGTTTTGGAAGACCAATGATTTATTCATTGCAGATACCTTTTTTTAACAACATAAGCAACAACTATACATGGGAACTTCACCAGATGTAATATACAAGAATTAGATTGACTACTTCTGTTGCAAGAGCAATGGAGAAGTTCAATATCTTCAGCCAAAAGAAGGCTGGAGCTGATTGTGGAACAGACCATCAACAGCTCATATGTACATTCAAGTTGAAGTTGAAGACAATTAAAACACGTCCACAGAGCCAAAAGGCAACTTGATAATATCCTTTCTTTGTTTAGAGACCATTTAAAGAATAGTTTGGATACATGGAACACCAATGGCTGAAAACCAGAGGAATTGTAGGATGACATTAAGAACATAATCCATGAAGAAAGCAAGAGGTCAGTAAAAAGACTGGACAGGAAGAAAAGACTAAGATGGTTGTCAAAAGGGAATGAAACTTTCCTTTGAGTTTGTTGTTGTTGTTGTTATGTGCCATCGAGTCAGACCCGACTCATAGTGACCCCTCCATGGGTTTCTGAGGCAGTATCACTATGGAAGTAGATTGCCCCATCTTCCTTCCAAGGAGTGGCTGGTGGATTTGAACTGCCAGCCTTCTGGTTAGCAGTCAAGTGCCTTAGCCACTGTGCTACCAGAGCTCCCTTCCTTTGAGTAGAAGGTGGCTAAAACAAATGGAAGAAATGAGAAAATAAAAGAGCTGAACAGAAGATTTCAAAGAGCAGCTCGACAAGACAAAGCCAATTACTTTAATAAAGTGTGCAAAGACCTGGAGTCAGAAAACCAAAAGGGAAGAACATGCACTGCATTTCTCAAGCTAGAAAAAAAAAAAAAATATTGAAGAAAAAATTTAAGCCTTGAGTTGAAATACTGAAAAATCCTATGGGCAAAAAATTAAATGATGCAGCAAACATGAAAGAAGATGGAAGGAATACAGAATAGATGGTCATTGTACCAAAAATAATTGGTTGATGTTCATCCATTTCAGGAGGTGGCATATGATCAAGAACCAATGGTACTGAAAGAAGACGTCCAAGATGCACTGAAGGAATTGGTCAAGAACAAGACTCCAGGAATTGATGGAATACCTATTGAGATGTTTCAACAAAGAGATGCTGTGCTGGAGGGAGTCACTCGGTTATGCAAAGATATTTAGAAGACAGCGACTTGGCCAACTAAATTGATATTTGTACCCATTCCAAAGAAAGGTGATCCCACAGAATGTGGAAATTATCAAACAGTATCATTGATATCACATGCAAGTAAAACCTTACTGAAGATAATTAAAAAATCGTTGCAACAGTGTATTGACAGAGAGCTTCCAGAAATGCAGGCTAGATTCAGAAGAGGATGTGGAATGAAGGATATCAATGCTGATGTCAGATGGATCTTAGCTGAAAGCAACAAATACCAACAAGATGTTTATGTTTTACTGACTATGCAAAACCATTTGATTTTGTGAGTCATAAGAAATTGTGGATAACATTGAGAAGAATGGGAATTCCAGAACACTTTATTGTACTCATGAGGAACCTGTACATAGATCAGGAGGCTGTCATTTGAACAAAACAAGGGAATATTGCACTGTTCAAAATGAAGAAGGGAGTGTGTCAAGGTTGTATCCTTTCAGCACACTTATTCAATCTATATGCTGAGCAAATAAATGGAGAAACTGGATTATATGAAGAAGAACGTGGCATCAGGATTGGAGGTAGACTCATTAACAAGCTCTGATATGTAGATGACACAACTTTACTTGCCAAAAGTGAAGATGACTTGAAACACTTACAGATGAAGATTAAAGACTACAGTCGGAGTAGGTGGATTGAACCTCAATAAAAAGAAAACAAAAATCCTCACAACTGGTCCAATAAACAGCTTCATGGTGGATGGTGAAGAAATTGAAGTTGTCAAGGATTTCATATTACTTGTTTCTACAATCAACTCCAATATAAGCAGCAGTCAAGACATCAGATGACATATTGCATTGGGTAAATTTGCTGCAAAAGACCTCTTTCAAGTGATGAAGAGCAAAGATGTCTCCTTAAAGACTAAGATGTACCTAACCCAAGCCATGGTATTCTCAATAGTCTCTTATGCATGTGAGAGTTGGACAATGAATTAGAAACAATTAGTCCAAGCAACTTATACACCGGACGATCCTTGCCTATATGACTGTGAGACCAGAAGAACTAGATGGTGCCCAGCTACCACTATCAATGACTTAGAGGGGAATCTATTTAGGAGATCCTGGATAGAGTGGGAAAACAATGTGGAACAAATCTCAAAATTATGAAAAAACTACTGCTACTAATAATAAATGGGCCAGGTTAGCTGGTCTGATAGAATCTGGTGGAGCCCCTAGCTTACTTTCACTTCTGGAATTGAACCCATTTTCATGGCTTCCAGCCAAACAAAAGGCAGACATATGAGCTGAACATTTTACATTAGGTAGATACACTACTTAGAGAGATTAATCATGGAGAGAATAGAAGGGCTGTGTATGTACAGGAAGAGAGCTAAGGGGAGGAGTGCATGGGAGGGGAGGTCACAGGGAAGAGGTAACTATGGGGAGGAAGTGAGAGGGAGCTCTTGCATTGTGGGAAGTTACAGTCAATGTCATGATACAAAGTGTATGTGAGCTGCTGTATGGAAAATGAATTTGCTCTGTAAACTTTCACCCGAATCACAATAAAAATTAAGAAAAAAAAAAAAAAAAAAAAAGACTAACTTCTTATGATAGGTAATGCAGCCCCTTTCTGACTAGTTTTCAGGAATGTGTTAAAGCAGTACAGGCTTTTTAATGAACCATTGCCATTTAATGCATTCAATAATTTATCAATCCACATTCAAGACATAACTGTACTCATATAATTTTGTTGTCTGTTGTTGTTATGTGCCGTCGAGTCGAATACTGGAGTCTTAACAGCTTCATCCTTTGGAGCAATCTTTTTGATTTTGTAGTTTTGTTTTTTTTTTTAATCATAAGCTTGTCAGATTTTCCTGAGATTTTGAATAGGGATATTGTCTATGTGCTTCCTGTGATGAAGTATTCTTTTAGTTTGGAGTATGGAGAACACTTGATGTAATCAAAGGATAAAGTCAGTATTTTGACAAAATATGAAGTGGTAATTATTTATACTACATTGTACATGCAATCATGAACCTAAATAAAAGCATCCTGGTAAAATCTTTCAAGACGTTAATTAAAGATTGGTATTATTATTAAGTGTTTTCTCCAGATTTTCCCTTCTCTTGCACCTGTCACCTCTCCACAATTGGGCATTTAACACATCTTTTCTTGGCCATTCCCACAGATGCTAACTTAGTGAGTGCTTGTCTTCTAAAACCCTTTGTTAATGAGCAATACTTATCCTTGTGTAATAAAATCTTCTGATAACGCATTAGAATTTAGAACTTAGCTTTTTGTAGATGAGTCTAGTGCATTTTGTTTTCATATTCCTTCATTCAACACTAATAAATGTTTTCCTTAGGTTTCAAGTAACTGGGTGTAAAGATCATATGTTGCTGCTTTACAATTTTTCCAATATTTTAGATATCCTTAAACAGTGAAACTTCTTTAACATCATTGTCTTGCCTGATTAGCAACACCATAATTCAACTAATATCTTACTAGATCTTCATAGACCCAGTGCTTCCTATTTTTGTTTTCCTAAACTGGTTCCTTTGGGTTTATGAGGTTCTATAACTCAGTGATAGCAATGTTCTGTGGACATTACATGCTGACAATAAAATAATTTTTTACTGTCCAGCTACTAAAACATTTTTAATTGACATTTGCAGAATGCCAGAGTGTTTTTACTTCACTCTTTTTCTAATAGAAGCAGCAGTATTTTTTTTTTTTTTGCATATATGACTTAATAAATCCTTGAATAATAAAAAGTCAAAATAGAACTACCACATCACCCAGCAATTCCACTTCATGGCATATATGCAAAAGACTTGAAAGCAGAAACTCAAACTGAGACTTATGCACCAAAGATCAATCATTCTAGCAGTATACATAATAGTCAAGAGGTAGAAACAATCTACATTTCCATAAAAAAAATGTGTTATATGAAAACAGAGAAATACTATTCAACCAGAAAAAGAAATGAAGTCTTGATACATGGCAAAAATATGGTTGGATCTTAAAGACATTATGGTGAATAACACAGTCCATCATAGAAGGACAGATATTGTATGACTCCACTCATATGAAAAGACAAGAATAGGCAAATATCACTATAGGCCCAAGTTTATTAGTGGTTAGCGCGGGTTAAGTAGAGGGGGAAAGAATGGATTGTTTATGGAGTATTGAGTTTGTGCTTAATGTTATGGTAATGCTATAAGTGCACAGATAAAAGATAAGCTGGTACAGCCAATTGTTGTCAGTGGTGTTGATAAGCCATACCCCTGTAAAAAGTTGAACTGGCAAAAGTTGTGTGGTGCAGAGATCTATAACAATGAAAAGAAGAAGAAGAAGAGTAGGAGGAGGAGGAAGGAGAAGGAGCAGGAGAAGGAGAAGGAGAAGAAGGAGAAAGAATAACTGCTGAGGTTGCTTATATACAACGAAATACCTCATGGGATTTTGTTCCTTGGTTTTGAAGTCTAGGACCATGGTTTCAGGGGACATGCCAGTTAATGTGCCTAAAAATGCTTTTAGTGCTTCTCTTCTACCTCCTAGTTTATTGTGTAGTTCCTGGGATCTTAAAAGCATGCAAGTGGCCATCCAATTTACAGTTGGTCTCTATTCTTCCGATGTAATAGAAGAAGAAGGAGAGTTGGGAATAGAGGGAGGAAACAGATGTGTGGCTAATTGCTTCCATGAACAGCTGCCTCCTTTGCTGTGAGACCAGAACTGGTTGCTGCTCAGTTGTTGTTACAAGACGTTTAATCAATGATTCTATAGAAGACTACTGATCTAAAGGAGGGAAATGTAGAAAATAATTTCAATTTATCATGGAATCCAAATTTTTTGAAGCCACAGAGATTGGATGAGGCCTGAAACTATTGACCTGAGATAACTTTAAAACAGAAATATCCCATGAATTATCTTAAATGCAATAAATAGTTTAGATTAACTATTAAATAATGTCTGTCTTAAGCATTATGTTTTTTTAAGAACTATCTATATGGAAGCAAAGGGACAATAGCAATTCAAAAGATTAGATCAGAACCTTAGAGGTCAGTTAGCTTACATTAATAGGAGAGGAACCACTCAGAAAAGGAAGGTGAGAATAACTGAACAACTTGAATGTAATCAACGTTACTAAATCATACATGTAGAAATGAACTGGTATACGCTTTTGTCTGTATATTCTCAACAACAATGGGATACATACAATTAAAAAAAGAACAATTCTGTATAAATTATGTAGATGCTCCACCATAAAGGGGGGAAAAAATAACCTATCATTCCTAAAGTGTGGACTGTGCATAGTGACTACCTTACAAAAAATTTTATATAGAAGGTATAAAAATGAGTACTTTTACAATGCAGAAACTTAACCAGATTTATGTCAGATGATCAAAATTAATAACAATTTTAACTCAAGATGATATGTACCCAGATACAATGTGATGAAAATGATACTTTACTTCTGTGATCTTTCTCCCACAAACCCACACAACCAATGTAAATATAAGAAAAACATCAGAAAAAATTGCAGTAGGAGGGAATCCTATGATAATAATTGACCGAAAGACAAAATTAAACCGGTTGTTGTGTAGTCTATTCTAATCCATGCAACCCTATGTGTGTCAGATTGGAACTGTGCTTCATATAGTTTTCAACTGATGATTTTTCAAAAATATATCACCAGGTTTTTCTTCTAAGGTGCCTCTGGGTGTGTATGAACTGCCAATCTTTTGGTTACTAGCTGAAAACAATAGTTATTTCCCACCCAGGGAATCCATACTTGACTAGTATTCATCAAAACTATCAAGTTGTTTAAAAAACAGACTAATGTAATAAAACACCAGAGTCAAGAGGAATCCAGGGAGACATGGCAACTAAATGTAACACACGATCCTGGATGGGATCCTAGGACAGAAAGAAGAAAATTCTTCAGTTAAAAACTAAAGAATTTGGATAAATTATGGACTTTAATAATAATGTATTGATTCATAAATTTGAAAAAAATATGCCATTCTAATAAAAAAACTGTAGTAATAGGGGAAACTGTGTGTTTTGTGTATCTACTCAATATTTATGTAAATCTACTACTTTCACAAAAATAAATATATTATTTAAGCAAATATTTTGTTACCTGCCAAGGAGTCAGCTTCAACTCATGGTGACCCACCTCCAATAGAACAAAACATTGTCCAATTCTGTGTCATGTTCATGTCCTTGATGTACTTGAGTCCACTGTTGTGGCAACTGTCTATTTTGAGTGCTTTCCAACCTATAGTGCTCATTTTCCAACACTGTTTTCTAAAGTACATATCCAGGACTTTATTCCTAATCCATTTTAATCCAGAAACACCTATGAAACTGTCCAACATGGGTGATCCATCTGGTAGTTGAAATAATGGTAGCCTAGCTTCCAGCATCATAGCAACACACAAGCCACCCAAGTATGAAAAACTAACAGATGGGTGAGGGGAAAAATGTTGTTAGGTGCTATTGAGTTGGTTCCAATTCATAAGAATCTTACGTATAACAGAGCGAAACACTGCTCAGACTTGAGCCATCTTGATAATCGTTGCCGTGCTTGAACCCATGGTTGGATACCTGTGTCAATCCATACAATTGAAGGTCTTCCCCTTTTTTTCTGAACCTCTACTTTACCAAATATGATATATTTCTACAGGGACTGGTCCCTCCTAACAACAGCAACAAAAATATTGTTGTTGTTGTTGTTATGTGCCATCGAGTTGGACCCAACTCATAGTGACCCCCCCTTGAGTTTCCAAGGCAATATCACTATGGAAGTAGATTGCCCAACCTTCCTTCCGAGGAGTGGCTGGTAAGTTTAAACCATCAGCCTTCTGGTTAGCAGTCAAGTGCCTTAGATACTACATTACCAGAGCTCCCACTATGTCAGATGAGTCACAGTGTGTGAGAATTGCAAATGGTTTGAATGTGTCCATAATTGGGCCATTAGGAGATCATCAGTAGTATCTGGAAGCAAATTTTAGTTAAAAAGTTATAGAAGTGAAAAGAGGAATCCTTTTCACTTTTCAAATGTGTATCTTTTCAAATGCATTTGAAAAGATGGATGGTTTGTAAATCAGAGTACACTTTCACTAATGGCATGGCAAACTTGCAATTTTCTGTTTCTATGTTTATTTGCTCAACTAAACTGTAAACTCCCTGAAAGGAAATGTTAAGTGTAATTTTTTTGAAGTCCCTAATATAATGATTTGCTCATTCTAGACATCTAATGTCTGTTTTTTTTTTTTTTTCCATATCTACTTCATTTAATTTAATGATTTTAGATTTTCATTAGGTTTGTGATATTTTTTTTTCATCATCACTGAAATGAACCTTTGTGTACATTTTAAGCTAACAATTATTCAGAGAGACTGTGTTGATCACCTCAGTTTCAGATGTTCAAATACTTTATACTTAAAAATAATTTTTTAAAAAACCTCAATGTTTTCTTCTAAGTTCTAAACTATAAAAAGCAATTGACACCAAGAAAGAGAAATGTTGTAAAAGAAAGTTATTTCTGAATGCATGCATGAACATTGATTAAAGGATTGAAATATTTCAGATCTGTATCTGACTGCCAGGACAGCAAATATGACCTATTGTTCAGACACACACATTCATTGTGAATCCTCTCAAAAGGTGTCTGTTATGCAATTATTTTTATAAATGTGCTTTTTTGAAAAATATATGCTTTGAAATAATTCCAAAATATGATGATAAGTAGTTAGAAAAAAATATCAAAAACTTGTAACTATAAGCATAATATTTTTCAATATTGGGAATAAATCTTATCAGGAACACAAAAGACATATGGAAAGAAAACTACAAAAGACTACTTCAAGAAACTACAAGAGATCTATATAAATGGAAGAACATACTACGCTCATAGATAGGAAGATTGAATATTGTGAAAATGTCAATAGTACCCAAGGCAATCTATACATTTAATGCAATTCCAATCTAGATTCCATCAATGTTCTTTAAAGCCATGGAAAAAACAATCACTAATTTTATACAGAAAGGAAAGAAACCTCGGATAAGCAAAACACTACTTAAGAAGAACAACAAAGTAGGAGGTCTCACACTGCCAGATCTCAAATCCTATTATACAACCACAGTAGTCAAAACAGCTGGGTATTGGTACAATGACAGACACATAGACCACTGGAACAGAATTGAGAACCCAGAAATAAATCCTTCTACCTATGGTCAGCTGATTTTTGACAAATAGCCAAAACCTATTCAATGGGGAAGAGATAATGTCTTTCACAAACAATGCTGGCAAGACTGGACATCATTTGCAGAAAAATGAAACAGGATCTGTACTTCACATCATACACAAAAACTAACTTCAGATGGATCAAAGACTTAAATGTGAAATCCAAAACTATGAAGTTCATCAAAGAAAAAATAAGGGCAAACTTAAGGGCCCTAATTTATAGCTTAAATAGTTAAGTATAACCCAAGATGTGCAGACAGCAGAAGATAAACTAGATAATTGAGATCATCCAAAAATCAAATTCTTGTGTGCATGAAAAGACTTCTCCAAAAGATTAAAAAGAGAACCTACATGATGGGAAAAAATATTTGAAAATGACATATCAGACAAAGAAATTATTTCTAGAATTTATAGAAAACTCCAGCACCTCTATCAAAAAGTCAAACAATCCAATTAAAAGATGGGGAGAAGACAAGAACAGACACTTCACCAAAGAAAATATTCAGTCAGCCAACAAACACATGAAGAAATGCTGGTGATCATTAGCTATTGGAGAGATGTAAATCAAAACTACCATGGGATACCATCTCACCTCAGCATTAATAGCAAAGTTCAACAAGGCAGAATATAACAAATGCTGGCAAGGATGTGGAGAGATTGGGACTTTCATACACTCCTGGTGGGGCTGTAAAATGATACAACCACTGTGGAAATTAGTATGACAATTCCCTAAAAAGTTGAAAATAAAAATACCATTTGATCCAGCAATTCCATAACTAGGTATATATCCTAAAGATGTGAGAGATAGAGCACGAATAGATATATTGACACCCATGTTCATTGCAGCACTATTCACCATAGCAAAAAAATGGAAAAAACGTAAGTGCCGATCAGCTAAAGAATGGATAAACAAACTGTAGTACATACACACAATGAAATACTATGCAACTGGAAAGAATGATATAGAATCTACAAAACACCATGTAATCTGGATGCATTTGGAGGACACTATGCTGAGTGAAATAAGTCAGTCAGAGAAGGACAAGTGTTGTATTAGTTCATTATTGTAAAAAGTCAAGAAAAGGTTTATACATAGAAGGAAACTTTCTTTGTTGGTTACCAGGGATGGAAGGGGAAGGGAGGAAAATTTCCTAGATAGATTGAAAGAAATAATAATAATAAAAAATATATATATACCAGATTATCAGTGGTTGTCAGGGGTAGGAGGAAGGGGGCAAAGGGGAAGCTTTTGTTTGGAGGTCATTGATTTTATGGTAACGGTGGTGAATTATTTTGGAAAAAGATGTCAATAATGGTGGCACAATATGAAAAATGTACTTGATGTTCCTGAGTTGTAAATGTGGAAGTTGTTATGTTGGCCAATGTCATGCATGTTTCCACCACAATAAAAATTTTACATATATATACACATACACACACACATATATTCAATGTTATAAATTAAGAGACTGAAATATTGTCCACATCATATTGGCCTATTCCATTTTTTTTTTCTGATTAATGCCAGAAGTAATTCAGAAATTAAGAAATCCATACAAATTCTGAATTGGATAGGGCATGCCAATCTGTTTTTTTCCATATTTATCAAGCTTCCCACAATATTAAAATGCCCTACAACAGCTGGGTAATCAGCATGGATAATATGTCCTTGTCAAACAATTCTTCTGTACTTACTTTACTTAAGATTATAAAATTTTACTAAAAATATCTGCCCTACTTTTTCTCTGTAATAACTCATAACCTCATATGACATAGATACACTTGGAAAAGTAAAAATATGTCTTTATGGATGTACACTAGTGATTATTAAAATGTAATATAAACTAACTCTTGAAGTAAGCCCTTGATTGACACTAAAGTAAGTTAAGACACAGTTCATGATTTAAAAAGCATGATTAATTACTGCGAGCTGACTTTCATCATTATTAAAACTAGTTTTAAAAGTTATTAAAGAAAAAAAGCACTCACACGACTATGAAGTTATAACATCAATTATATTTTAAAACTTGAATAATTATAATAATTGCTTAATAATAATTAAGCAATATCATCAACTTACTGTGCTAATTAATAGTCCTAAGGCTGCCCTGAATTAGAACAGACTATCTTGTTTGAGACTTTTCTTACTCCTCTTGAGGCTGTATTTTCTCTAACATATTTTTAAAATAGTTTGGCAAGAAGTGTCATTAAACACAATGGTTTTATGGTATTTTGAGGGTTTTTTATTCATAATATTTTGGGAAAGAGAAGAAATAAATTATGATATGTAGATTCTCTGAAGGGTTATTTTTTATTATTCTTTAGAAGTTTTATTCTTCTGGTGATTTATGGATTTTATTGTATCCCCCAAAAGATATCTTATCATATCTATTGTTTTCTGAGAGTGTCAGGGAAACAAAAAGGACATATTATACTATATGAATATAGTAGAATATTATACTATAACATAAATATGGACTCTATATTATTGTAGTGGCATTATTTCAGGCAGTGGGTTCAGTCATCTATATTCAGTCATTTTTAATATTCACATAAGTCATATAATTAGATAAAATAATTAACTTGGCAGGTAACATTAAGCTTACATATATTAAGATTTTCCAGGAATTCACTCAGCAAAAGAATTTTATGCCAGACCTCAAATATTGAACTACATGACTGAGGAACCATTTTTTACATATTGTATTATTCTTTCTCTAATCACAACCACCTTCAATGAGAATAATCACTGGTGATAATAATGAGTGTCTTAATGATTACTATTGTGAAAGCTCTCTCTCTATATTAATATACATGAATGCACATGTACACACATGCATACTATATTTCATAATATAATTCATGTATTTATATGATTTTATATATGATGCTGTTGTTGTTGGGTGCCGTTGAGTCAGCTCAGACTTGTAGCAACCGTATGTTCAACAGAACGAAACATTGCCCACTTGTGTGCCATTTTCACAATCGTTGTTACATCTGAGTCCATCATTGCAGCTAGTGCATCAATTCATCTTGTTGAAGGCTTCCCTTTTTGGGCTGATCTTCCACTTTACCAAGCAGCACCTAGAGGATGGTGTCTTCTGACAACATGACCAAAGTAAGTGAGATAAAATCTGACCATTCTTGCTTCCAGGGAGCATTCCTGCTGTACTTCTTCCAGAACAGATTTATTCATTCTTCTAGTAGTTCATGATACCTTCAGTATTTTTCACCAATAACTACAACTCAAAAGTACCAACTCTTCTGGGGTCCTCGTTATTCATTCTCTAACTTTCACATGTATATGAGGTATTAAAAATGTCATGGCTTGGTTTAGGTGTACCTTAGTCTTCAAATAATTATCTTTGATCTTTAGCACTTTAAAGACATTTTTTTTTTTTCAGCAGATTTGCCTAGTGCAATATGACATCTGATTTCTTTACTGCTGTTTCCATTGGTGTTCATTGTGGATCCAAGTAATAAGGAATCGTTGACAATTTCCATCTTTTCTCCATTTCTGTGCTGCTGCTTATTGGTCTAGTTGTGAGGAGTTTCATTTTTTTTTATGTTGAAGTGTAACCCATAATGCAGTTTATAGTCTTTAATGTTCATCAGTAAGTGCTTCAAGTCATCTTCACTTTCAGCAAACAAGGTTTTGTAGTCTGCACCAAAACCAAACTCACTCCCGGCGAGTCAAACCCAACTCATAATGACTCCTCCTTGGGTTTCAGAAACAGCGTAACTACAGAAGTAGATTGTCCAACTTTCCTTCTGAGGAGTGGCTGGTGGGTTTGAACCACCAGCCTTCTAGTTAATCATCAAATGCCTTAGGCACTGTGCTACCAGAGCTCCCATATGTTGTTGTTGTTGTTGTTGTGTGCCGTCGAGTTGTTCTTGACTCATAACGACCCCTCTTTGGGTTTCCGAGGCAGTATCACTACGGAAGTAGATTGCCCAACCTTCCTTCTGAGGAGTGGCTAGTGGGTTTGAACCACCAGCCTTCTGGTTAGCAGTCAAGTGCCTTAGGCACTATGCTACCAGAGCTCCCATATAGCAGGCTATTAAGTTTTCCTCCAATCTTGATGCCATGTTTTTCTTCACACAGTCCAGCTTCTTGGATTATTTGTTCTGCATGCAGATTGAATAAGTATGGTAAAAGGATACTACCCTGATGCACATCATTCCTGATTTTAAACCATGAAGTATCTTTGGTTCAAATGACGACCTCCTGATCTATGCACAGGTTCCTCATGAGCACAATGCAATGTTCTGTAATTCCCATTCTTCTCAATGTTATCCATAATTTGTTGTGATCCCCAAGTCAAGTGATTTTGCATAGTCAATAAAACACAAGTAAATATTTCTCTGGTATATTTTGCTTTCAGCAAAGATTTATCTCAAAATTGTAATGATATTCTTAATTCCACATCCTGTTTTGAATCCAGTTTGCATTTCTGGAAGTTCCCTGTGAATACATCGTGCGATGGTTTTTGAATTATCTTCAGTGCAATTTTAGTTGAATGTGGTATCGATGATATTGTTTGATAATTTTCACATTCTGTTGGATCAACTTTCTTTGGAATAGATGCAAATATGGATCTCTTCTAGTCGGTTGGCTAGACAGTTGTCTTCCAAATTTCTCAACATAACCAAGTAAGTGCCTCCAGCTCAGCATCACTTTGTTGAAACTTCTCAATGGGTATTCAGTCAATTCCTGGAGCCTTGTTTTTTGCCAATTTCTTCAGTGCAGCTTTGACTTCTTCCTTCAGTACCATAGGCTATTGATCATATACCATCTCCTGAAATAGATGAACATTGATCATTTCTTCTTTGTACAATGACTCTATTTCTTCCACCTTCTTTTAATAATTCCTGCATCATTCAATATTTTACCCACAGCATCTTTTAATATTGCAACTTGATGCTTGAATTTTTTCTTCAGTTCTTTCAGCTTGAGAAATGCCAAGTGTGTTCTTCCTTTTTGGTTTCCTAACTCCAGGTCTTTGCACACTTCATTAAAACATATTCACAATTATATTTTTGTGTGTGTGAGTGTGTGTGATTGCATTCCATCGAGTCAATTCTGACACACAGTGACCCTATAGGACAGGTTAGGGTTTTCAAGGTTGTAATCTTTATAGGAAGAGATCACCTTTTCCTTTCTTTTGTGGAGTGGCTGGCATATTTGAAGTACTAACTACTCACCTTTTGTTAGCAACAAACACTTTAACCATTGTGCCATCATATATATATATATATATATATATATATGTATATATGTATGTATATATGTGTGTGTGTGTTTGTGTATGTAAATGTATATATGAATGTATATGTATGTGTGTGTGTATATATATATACACAAAAATATATACAATAACCCATATATATATATACATACATACATGCATACATATATATACGTGGGATCTCTGAAGGTGTAGTGCCTTTGATTGCTAATCAGAAGGCTAGTAGCTCAAACATACCAACCACTCTTCAGAAGGAAGACTGGGCAATCTACTTCTGTATAGATACCACTTTGGAAACCCAAGGAGGAGTTACGATGAGCTGCAATTGACTCAACGCCTGTAATTTTGGAGTTTGGTTTTATATATGTGTGTATATATGTGTGTGTCATGTAGTCAAAAGGCTACATATATACATACACACACACACACACACACACCCCAGCCACTCCTCGGAAGGAAGGTTGGGCAATCTACTTCCGTAGTGATACCGCCTAGGAAACCCAAGGAGGGGTCGCTATGAGTCAGGTCCGACTTGATGGCACCTAGCAGCAACAACAACAGATATTTATTGTTGTTAACTGCAGTCAGGTTAGTCCTGACTCATAGAAACCCTATGTACAACAAAATGAAATAGTGCCTGCTCCTACATCATCCTTAAAATCATTGCCATGTTTGAGACCATTATCATAGCTGTTGTGTCAATCCAACCCTTGGAAGGTCTTCCCCTTTTTTGTTGATCCTCTGCTTTATCAAGCATGATATCTTTCTCCAAGGATTGGTGCCTTTTGACTACATGACCAGTTTATGAGAGTGGGGCCATTCTTGTTTCTAAGGAGCATTTTGACTGTACTTGCTTCAAGACAGATCTGTCTGTTCTTCTAGAAGTCCATAGTACATTCAATATTCTTTGCCAACACCATGATTTAAAATACCTCAATTCTTCTGCAGTCTTCTTTATTCATTGTCTAGTTTTCACATGTACATGAACCTATTGAAAATACTATGGCTTGGGTTGGGGGCAACTTAGTCTTCAAAATGGCATCTTTGCTCTTTAACACTTTAAAGAGATCTTTTGCAGCAGATTTGGTGAGAGCAGTATGTCCTTTTCTAAAATCTTCTACACAGTCCATGTTGCTGTTGTTATGTGCTATCGAGTTGGACCCGACTCATAGCGACCCCTTCTTGGGTTTCTGAGGCAATACCACTAAGGAAGAAGATTGCCCAACCTTCCTTCCAAGGAGTGGCTGGTGGGTACACAATCATAATTAAGAATAATAATCATTGTCACTGCCACTGCCAACACCTCCATTTTATCATCCAGAATTTCAATGACATACTTGGTATTGTTGAAAGAAACTGAAAATAATTAAATTTGTTGAGGTACAACTTTTAAAGAAGGTTTTTAAAGATAGATTAAGAATCCCTGGTGGTGCAGTGGTTAAGTGCTCTGCTGCTAACAAAAAGACCAGAAGTTTAAACTAGCTCTACTTAATGGGAAAAAGATGTGAAAGACTGTTTCTGTAAAAATTAAAACCATGGAAACCCTATGGAACAGTTTTACTCAGTCCTGTAAGGTCACTATGAGTTGGAATTGACTTTATAGCAATGTGTTGTTTTAAAGATAGATTAGAATGCGTCTTGAAATCCTCAGGATAACAAAAAGAGTCAAAATTATACCTAATAAGAAGACTTGAATAAATTTGTATATAGGATAAAAATATTACTCATCTTCAGATACATGAAGGCTTTCATTTGTAACACAGAATGGGTCTCATCATAATGGTGCTGAGCATACAAAAACCAGAGTTGTTAGGTGGGAGGTAGGAACTGTAAGGATTTTTTTTTTTTTTTTTTAGATCAGTCTGAGGAAATATGAAAGTCTTATTTGAAAACATTGAGCTGTCACTCATGAAAAATGTGTTAATAGCCATGGATGAAGAATTGTCATGGAGGGAACATAGGATTCCTTCACATGATTGACAAATATATAAGCAATACAATATTTTAACTACACAAATTCTTCCTTTATTTTATTGAAATAACGTTATTTTATAAGGACTGGGAAACTTACACACTAGCACAGAAAACTGATTTTTTTCAAAAATTAAACAAAAATCTATGTGGAAAAGTATGATATATGCATAATTAGATAAAAAACACAACAACCAAACCCATTGTCATTGAGTCAGTTCCAACTCCTGCCTACCTCATGTGTTTCAGCATAGAACTGTGATCTATAGAGTTTTCAATGGCTGTAATCTTTTGGAAGTAGATTGCTTGGTCTTTCTTCTGAGCCACTTTGGATAAATTCTGTCAATCTTCCCATCCATCAGTAGTTGAACACGTAACTGCTTAGACCACCAAAGGAATCCTAAATAGATTAAAACACATGATAGAAAAAAGAATATAATGCCAAATGAATAGTACAGAGAATCGTAAATGTGGTTATGTGAATATAGCTTCAGAACCAAATTACTGTCCTACTCAGATGTTTTTTGTTGTTTGTTTCCTGTTTTTGTTTTTTTTTTTTTGAAATATAAATGTAGTGGTTGGATATCATGCAAAATTGAACATTAGTTCAGTGTTTGATTGATAAAAGAACACCAAGTAGTATCACAGACAGCAAGATGGGTCTTGGTTATTCATGAGATTGTCTCCTGTATAGAAATATTCTATATAGGAGTGTTCTACCACTGAACCACCACTACTTCCTATAGGGGTCAAAATTATCCTAGTTTAATACCATAGAAAGCTTGGGATACCAGGTACTTCACAGGCAGGGCTGTGACAAAAAGATTTCAAATGAATGACTGAAAGCATGGAAATCCCCCTGCCCCAATGGAGGACAGTTCTACTTTGACACACATGGATATAATGGTATATTGGTTTCCTTCTTTTGCTGTTAGGTTCTATTGAGTTGCTTCCAACACTCAGAGACACTATGTAACAGAGTAGAATGCTCCCATAGAATGCTCTTAGTTGAAATCTTAATGGAAACTGATGGCCAGATTTTTTTCCTGCAGAGCCTCTGATTGGGTTTGAACGGCCAATTTTAGATTAACAACTGAGCATTTAACCATTGCACTACCAAGTCTCCTTTTCAGTTTTTTTACAGCTGCTATAACAAAGTGCTACAAACTGAATGGTATAAATTATATGAAACAACAATTTATTCTTTATATATTGTGGATGCCAGAACTCTAAAATAAAGTGTCAGCAGGGCTACATTCTCAACAAAGACTAGAGATAAATGCTTTCTTGTCTTCAGGTTCTTTGGCATGTAACAGCACAACTCCAATCTCTGCCTCCATCATCATGTAGCCTTCTTCCCTGTGTCTCTATGTATGTCCTTTTATGTCTCTTATAAGGACACCCTCACTGGATTTAGGCTCAGGTGGTTTACACAGGAAGACTATATATTCATACCCATCCTAAAGAACTCAAAAAAACTAAACCCACTGCCATTGAGTTGATTCCAACTCATTGTGACTCCCATTTGGTTTACAAAGCTGTAAATCTTTATGGAAGCAGACTGTCTCGTTTTTCTTCCATGGAGCTGATGGTGGGTTTGGACCACCAACCTTTCGGTTAGCAACCTAATACCTTAACCATTACAGCACCAGACATTCTTTCTTCTAAAGAAAGGGATCCAAAAGAATGCAGATTATCAAATACATTATTAATATAACAGACAAATAATGTGTTCCTGATTTAATACATAAATATGTTTCCATCAGTCCATTGACAAGGCACTGCCAGAAATTCCAGCAAGATTCAGAAGAGAACATGGGACAAGTGATATTGTTGCTAATGTCAGATGAATTTTGGCCGTAAGCAGAATAAAATATAAAGATTTTTTTTTGTAAGGCATTTGACTGTGTGGATCATGAAAAATTATGGATAACATTGCAAAGAATGGGAATTCCAGAGCACTTAGTTGTGTTCATGTGCAACCTGTATGAACAAGAAGCAATCATCCAAACAGAACAAGGGGAAAGTATATTTTAAATTCAGGAAAAGTGTGTGTCAGAATTTTATCCTTTCACCACAGTATTCGATTTTTATACTAAGAAAATAATCCAAGAAACTGGGTTATATGAAAAAGAATGCAGCATCAGGATTAGAGGAAGGCTCATTAACAATCTGTGATATGCAGATGAAACAATCTTGCTTGCTTAAAGTGAAAAAGACTTGAAGCACTTACTGATGCAGATGAAAGACTATAGTCTTCAGTTTGGATTACACCTCATTACACCTCAATGTAAAAAAAAAAAAAATCCTCACAACTGGACAAATAAGAAACATCATGATAAATGGAGAAATGTTTGATATTATCAAGGATTTTATTTTATTTGGATCTATAATCAATGTCTGTGGAAGATGTAGTCAAGAAATCAAATGATGCATTGTGCTGAGCTAATCTGCTGCAAAATATCTCTTTAAAGTGTTAAAGTATACAAGGATGTCACTTTCGAGACTAAAGTAGGACTTATCTAAGCCATGGTATTTTTAATTGCCTTATATGCATGTAAAATCTGGACAATGAATAAGGAAGGCTAAGGAAGTAAGGCACTTGACTGCTAACCAGAAGGCTGGCAGTTCAAACCCACCAGCCACTCCTCAGAAGGAAGATGGGGCAATCTACTTCCATAGTGATACTGCCTCAGAAACCCAAGGAGGGTGGCTATGAGTCGGGGCCGACTTGACGGCACATAACAACCAACAACAACAAAGGAAGAATGGGTGCATTTTAACTATTGTGTTGGTAAAGATTATTCAGTATACCATGGCTTGCCTAAAGAATGAACAAATCTATCTTGGAAAAAGTACAGTGAGATACTCCTTAGAAGCAAGGAAGGTGACACTTCATCTCATGTTCTTTTATATGTTATCAGGAGGTACTAGTCTCTGGATAAGGACTTCATGCTTGTTGCCTAGTAACAGTTGGGGGACGAGTGAAAAGGAGAAAGATCCTCAGTCTGATGAACTGACACAATGGCTTCAGCAATGCACTCAAGCACAGCAACCATTGTGAGGATGGAGCAGGACCAGGAAGCATTTTGTTCTGTTGTATATAGGGTCTCTATTAATTGGAATCAACTTGATAAACCAAAAAAACCTCACTGCCGCTGAGTTGATTTTGACCCATAGTGACCCTTCCTTGGGATTCCGAGGTGGTATTTCTACAACAGTAAATTGCCCAGTATTCTTTCTGAGGAGTGGCTGGTGGGTTTGAACCATCAGCCTTCTGGTTAGTAGTCAAGTGCCTTAGGCACTACACAAATCCAGTATGATCTCATCATAATATTCAAGATGTGATAGTTCAGCATTATCAATAAATCTTCAAATGGACCCCTAGAAATAGATCAGATTGAAGAAGCAATTTTACTAAACAGGTTACCAGAAAAAAAAAACTTGTCCTAGCATTGTCCTGAAGTCATTCTGTAATAAGTTGAAGGGCATATACCTTCAACTAATCATGTAATCCAAGTGTTACATGTGGTTAAGTGTTAGCCACCTATCTCTTTAATCCTCACTTTTAGATATCCCACCATTGTCTCCCCTGAAAGTCTTTTAGACAATTGCGATTCTGTAACTTTTCAATTGCTGTTCTGCCTGTACAAAAATGTGATTTTTCCTGATGTCCAGCAGAATGGCCATGTTCATTCTGTGAATTTGGATGTCTTTCTTGTTGGGACCACCTCTATCCCTCACTAAATCTCTTTTGCTTTTACTGAAGCAGACTCTGTAATGATGCTTTACAACAATATTTTGAAAACTTATCAAGAGTTTATAAACACACACACACACACACAAACACACACAAACATCCTTCACTTATCAACATGGTCAAGTTCCAAAGACCAGGTTGTGGCAAAAATTGGCATTATGCAAAACTTCAGCAAACAAATTCACCCAGACACAGGATTCATTTTGGATGGTGTGTCTGCTGCATCCTCTGCAGCTACTGTGGGCAATTTCCTCATCTCAGTGCCATCACTTTCCTACTTGCAGGGGTGAGGGATGATGGGGAATGGGGAGGCAAGTTGGTTTATGCCATTTCAAACCACAGGTAAAACTGATTGGGTCATGATTTTCATCCAGGAGGAGACTCAGCCTACTCTGACCCACGCAGAACACTTGTTTTCTATAAAAAGCCCATGCACGGGGATCACCAGCCTTTGATCCTAGCAAAATGACTGCTGAACTTCCTGTCTGCTCCCTATTGCCACCTTCTGAAGATTTGTGTCCCAATGCCGCAGTTCCACTACCAGTATGCAGGCCCAACTTGATTCGACAGGGCTGTGGAACATATGTGCAGGTTAATAGTTCTAGGCCCCAGTGTTAGGTCAATTTTTTTTGTTTTGTTTTAATCTCTCTCTCTCTCTCTCTCTTAACTTTATTTGCATCCACAATTAGTGAGAGGGGTGGAATGGGAGGAATCAAAGACTTGGGATTCAGGAAGAGACACTCTTTCTCTCAAAATATAGGGTTCCTTCCTCAGCCTTAAAATTACTGAAGTAGATTGTTTTACTACTGTCCTAAATGCAAAATGACATATAAAAAGATAGTCGGTAAATGAGGAGTAGGTGTATATATAAACACATACGCACAGTGTGATTATATAGCAAAATATCTTTATTTTTTTTATGTGCCCTAACAATTTTTCATAATCATTTACATATTTCACTTTTTCTAAAAGAACTGTGACAACATAAAGAAATTAAAGTATATAGGCTTTATTTGAGCAGTGAAGCTGTATGCATGCAAGGAGATATTTCTGCTCCCCGCCAAAAAAAACAGAAGGCCTGAGGCAAGCAAGTTACAATGAATGTTTAAGGAGAAAATACAAAGTAGAAAATCATGTGGCTACCTTTGATGTAACTGAATTATAATATCTTTCCTTCCTGACACTGCCAGGTGTCCTGTGGCCTTGAGAAAAACCTTCCATCATTAGCACACACACAATAAAAAAGATATTTCAATTATCCCAAAAATTCCAAAGGTTTAGAGCTATTGGCTTCATTATTTTTTCAGAAAATAAAGAGCCAAAACTAGATCACTTTTGATGTGGTCAGATTCTTTCCACAAATAACATTTAAAGGAGTAAATGGTTAATGAAAAGGGGTTGAGACAATTTTTGATTACCATGTCTCCTTTATTTCTATTCCTGAGTATATTCAGTATTAGAAATTTCCTATGCACTCAGAGAAATTTGTCAATTTGAAGATCCACTTATTTTTTTTTACTAACAGAACAAACAATAATGATTTTCTTTAGATATTTATCCGTCACTTTATTATAAATTTCTGGAAGTGGATTTGAGGAGTAACCTACATTAAAATATTAAGAGGATTTTATGTACGTTTTCAAATTTTCCATTAGATTATATGTCTCAGTTTATGTATTTCATAGCATGTGTTGCATACATAAGCCTTATTACTAATAGTGTAGTTGGAAAACTTCATGAAATCTAAGCACTTCCAATTTCAGTTAAGCAGAATTACTCTCTACAATTTATGTTCTCTTTTTAATTTTTAATGATTTAATCAATATTTATTTTGGTAATTATTATTTATCAATATTTAAAATATTGAATATTTCTCTCAAGAAACAAGATTTACCTGCTATTCAAGACTTTCCTAAAGATGTACATTTCTTATTCAATGTTATTACCAAGAAATTTATATTTTTGTTGCTCTTGTTAACAGGAAAATAATTCTATTATATTTTGAAATCTTTTTTTGTTTGTTTATTTATATTTTGGTTTCAGCATCAGTACTACATTTAGGATTATGTAAAGAGGTCTCTATTCTAGGCCTGGTACTTAAAGCTAGAATTCTATGGCTCATGGAAACTCTCCCCATTAAGCCTCCAAATTCCATTCTAGGTTATTCTTCTTTTTTCCAGGACTCAGAATTTCTTACTAATTTGCCTATACCAACTCCAGTACCAGTACACGACTGATACCCCCTCCTCCTGGCAGATTCAGGTATATTGAGTGCACCTGGCAAATTGGGAGTTAACACATCTGTGCACAAGGCTATTCATGGTGGTGGAGGGAGCCAGAGTGTGAAGAAGATAGGCGGTACTGAGGGCCTGCCTGGCAAAAGTGAAAGCTCTTCAGTCTATATTATTAAACATTATTTCAGATAGACAATTATCTAAAGTGTAAAAAAAACAATAATATTATCACTTCTTTTCAGTATTCACACTGCTTTTCCACTTGTTTGGAAAAAGACTATCTGAAAATATAACAGCACTCCACATCTGGTATTGAGAACACATGATATTTTGTTTTTCCCTTTTGTTAAAAAATTAGACTTTAAATCATACATACTGGTGATATTAAAAAGATGTCTTTGAAAAACAAAAGAAAAAGGGATATGTACCAAAATTTGTTCAGAATGACATAAGAAACAAAGTGAAGGTGTCAATATTAATATCCAACAGTGAAAGAGTCTAGGCAAAAGAACATCAAAATGTATGGAAGGGTTATTTTATATTGATAAGATAAAGGCCAAAATGGAATTTTAACTATTTTCAAACAGAGTGTTAAAATGTATAATAAAACATCTATTTTCATTGCTTGGCAATATTGACTCAAATGCCAACAGTAATAACAAATGTTAACGTTTCTATATGACATCATTGGATCATGAAAACAAAATATAATTAGTCTAATTCTATCAATTTAGTAGCTTTTTATCAAATAATATAACCTCTAAATTGAGATTTTTATTTTA
Source organism: Orycteropus afer afer (assembly GCF_000298275.1). Taxonomy (NCBI): domain Eukaryota; kingdom Metazoa; phylum Chordata; class Mammalia; order Tubulidentata; family Orycteropodidae; genus Orycteropus; species Orycteropus afer. Next base: position 613,906 of record NW_006921664.1, on the reverse strand, counting down.
GTTGAATGGCCAAAAGAGTGACAAAACTTATCATTTCCCAAGAATATCATTAAACTTCAAATATTCCAAAAATAGAATTTGTACAGTTTAACATATCTAACAAAAACAAATATAACTATGTATTACTACCATAAAGAACATAAGAACATTTATGTGACAGTATTTAAGAAAATAATAAAATAAAAATGCACTCTCCTAAATGTCTCTTTAGTTAATATTGTAAGTAAGAGCCCCAATATATAAATAAGTGGACTGATATTCAAATAATTTATGTTAAAATGAGCAAGTATTTTCTTAACTCAACATTTTATTCAAATATGTCTTTTTAAGTTGATAAATACCCTTATGTATGATTCATTACATTGAAATTCGAATAAGGTTTTAAGAACAGTGACACAGTCTTTTTGAATATGTAGGCAAAAATTTGCATGCTCCTTGGGCTGCCACAAATGACATTATGTTGTTTTCTATCCTTCCCACGCCATCACTCTACACTCTGTGATCACATAATTCTGGTTAAATAGAGCCATTTAGTTGTGCTAAACAAATATGAGGTAAATTGTTTTCATGGAATTCAAAGATTTAGACTGTTACACATCAGTTATAGCAGATAAGAAATCAAATTTATAATAGAGAGGGAGAAATGGTGATATTCCTTTATGCCTTCCAACTTTATGTCTTCCTGCTTGCCTGTCTTCCTGCATTCTGCCCTTCCTTCTTTCCTGCTTTCCTAACTTCCTTCTTTCCTTTCATCTTTTCCTCCTTTCTTTGTTTTCCCCAAACATCTGGCATCTGATTTGATTTGCATCTTTGTGTCTAATGGGAACAAATTACAATCTTATGCTTTATATAAATAGAAATTCCAACCCACAGTAACAATAATAGTTCAATTCTGTACTGAAGCACCTAATTACTTTTTTATTTTTCTTTTAAATTTTATTGTGGTGAAAACAAACACAAGACATTTGCGAACATAACAGCTTCCACATTTACAACTCAGGGACATTGAGTACATTTTTCATGTTATGCCATGACCATTTCTATCCTTTTTGCAAAATATTCCACAACCTATTAGGAAAAAACTCAATGGCCCCCAAACAAAAGCTTCCCTTTTCTGCCTTCCTCCTAGCCCTGGTAACCACTAATAATCTTTGGTTTAGATAGATAGATAGATGAACTTTCTACCTTCTTGCTTTCCTGCTTATGTATATATGTCTTTTTTTCCCCGCCCCCAACATATCTAGCAATTTTCCTTCCCCTTCCCTCCCATTCTTGGTAACCAACAAAAAAAAAAAATTCCTTCTATGTGTAAACCTTCCTTGACTTTTTATAATAATTGACTAATAAAATATTTGTCCTCTGTGATAGACTTATTTCACTCAACATAATGTCCTCCAAGTTCATCCATGTTATGTGGTGTTTTGCAGATTCTACATTATTCTTTAGATTTGCATAGTTTTCCACTATGTGTATGTACCACCGTTTGTTTATCCATTTTTCAGTTGATGGCCACTTAGATTGTTTCCATCTCTTTGTTATTGTGAATAATGGTGCGATGAATATGGCTGTGAATAGCTATTTGTGTCCTGCCCCTCTCTTTAGGATATATACCTAGTTATGGGATTGCTGGATTAAATGGTATTTCTATTTCCAACTTTTCATGGAATCACCGTACCGATTGTCATAGTGGTTGTATCATTTTATAGTTCTACCAGCAATATATGAGAGTCCCAATCTCTGCACATCCTAGCCAGCATTTGCTATTTTCTGTTTTGATGAACTTTGCTATTAATGCTGAAGTGAGATGGTATTTCATGGTTGTTTTGATTTGCATCTCTCTGATGGATAATGATTAGGAGCTCTGGTGGCATGGTGCCTAAGGTATTTGACTGCTCACCCAAAGGCTGGCATTTCAAATACACCAGCCACTCTTTGGAAGGAAAACTGGGCAATCTGCTTCTATAGAGATACCACCTTGGATACCCCAGTAGGGGTCACTATGAATTGAAACCAAATCAATGGTCATGAGTTTGGTTTGGTTTTTAATGGATAATGATTAAGAACATTTTATCACATGTTTGTTGGCTGCCTACATATCTTCTTTGGTGAAGTGTCTGTTCATGTCTTCTGCCCATTTTTAAATTGGATTGTTTGTCTTTTTGATGTTGAGTTGTTGGGGTTTTCTACAAATTTTAGAGATAAGTATTTTGTCTGATTTGTCAATTTTTTTCCTCCATTCTGCAGATTCTCTTTTTACTCTTTTGGAGAAGTCTTTAATGCACATAAGAATTCAATTTGTAGGAAGTCCCAATCATCTAGTTTATCTTCTGTTGGTTGTGCATCTTGGTTTTTGGTTGAAGGTCTATTTATGCCATAAATTAGGGCCTCTATGTTTGCCTTTAAAAGGAGCTCTGCTAGTGCAGTGCCTAAGGCATTTGACTGATAATCAGAAGGTTGGTGATTCAAACCCACCAGCCACTCTTTGGAAGGACAATGAGGCAATCTACTTCCAGAAAGATTTACTGCCTCAGAAACTCAATGGAGGGCCTCTATGAGTCAGAATCAACTTGAGAGTAGTGAGTTTTGGGTTTTGAAGTTTGTCCTTATTTTTTATTTGACAAACTTTATAGTTTTAGGTTTCAAATTTAAGTCTTTGATCCATCTGAAGTTAGCTTTTGTGTGTGATGTGAGGTATGGATCTTGTTTCAGTTTTCTGGAAATGTGTATCCAGTTTTGCTGGCATCATTTGTGAAAGAGACAATATATATCTTCCTCATTGAATGGATTTTGGTACTTTTTTAAAGATCAGCTGACCATAAATCAATGAATCTATTTCTCGTTTTTAATTCTGTTCCACTGGTCTATGTGTCTGTCATTGTGCCAATACCAGGCTTTTTGACAACAGTGGCTATATAATAGACTTTGAGATCTGGAAGTGTGAGACCTCCCACTTTGTTCTTCTTCTTCTGTAGTGGTTTGTTATCCAAGGTTTCTTTCCTTTCCATATAAAATTAGTGATTGGCTTTTCCATGTCTTTAAAGAAAGTTGATGGAATCTGTATTTGGATTACACTGAATGTATAGATTGTTTTGGGTAGTATTGACATTTTCACAATGTGCATTTAATCATTTAATCCATTGACATTCAGTGTAATTATCAACATGTATGAATTTATTGATGTCATTTTGTTATGTGATTTTTCATGGTGTTGCTGATTTCTTTGTTCCATATAATTTTCTGTGCTGAGCTGATTTTGTGTATGGATTGTGTTATCATGTCCTTCATTGCTATTATTTTAGAATTTGGTAAATATTTGTACTTTTCCTCTTTTATTTTGATGTGAAGGTTTATTTTATTATTATTTTTTTAGGTTACCCTGTGATTTGCCATTTTTCTCCCAACCTTAAAACAATTTTGCACTTGTCTAGACTTTGTCATCATTTAAAAGTTCTGTAACTACACTATTTATTCCCTCTGTTTGGTTTGTAGTTATCCTCATTTAACAATTGATGTCTCTGGTTCCCTGTTAATAGTTTTGTAAGCTTCTGTTGTTGTTGTTGTTAGGTGCTGTCGAGTCGTTTCCGACTAGAGACCCCACGCACATCAGAATAAAACACTGCCCGATCCCGCACCAGCTCCACGATCCTTGCTATACTTGAGCCCATTGTCGCAGCCACCATGTCAATCCATCTCATTGATGGTCTTCCCCTCCTTCGTCAACCCTCCACCTTACCAAGCATATCTTTCTCCAGGGAATGGTCCCCTCTGACAACATGACCAAAGTAGGTGAGACGAAGTCCGGCCATCCTTGCTTCCAAGGAGCATCTCGGCTGCACTTCCTCCAGGACAGATCTGTTAGTTCTTTTGGCAATCAATGGTACCTTCAGCATTCTTTGCCAGCACCACAACTCAAAAGCATCAACACTTCTTCAGTCTTCCTTATTCATTGTCCAGCTCTCACATGCATAGGAGGTGATTGGAAATATCATGGCTTGTGTCAGGTGCACCTTAGTCCTCATGGAGACATCCTTGCTCCTCAGCACTTGAAAGAGTTCCTTTGCAGCCGATCTGCTCAGTGCTACACATCGTCTAATGTCTTGACCGCTGCTTCTATTGGCCTTGATTGTAGAACCAAGCAACATGAATAAGCTTCTTTTACTTTGGATAATTTTATAACCAAGCTGGTGTTGTCATGTGTGTTAATCATTGGTTTGCTTGCTGTTGTTGGTTCCCTATCAGAAGGACTCCCTTTAACATCTCTTGTAAAGTTGGTGTGGTTTTAACAAATTCCCTTAATTTTTGCTTATCTGCTTATCTTAATTACACCCTCATATTTGAGGGACAGTTTTGCTGGATTTATAATTCTTGGTTGGTGTTTTTATTTTCTTCTTCTTCTTTCAGGGTTATATATATATATATATGTTGTTGTTGTTGTTGTGTGCCGTCAAGTCGGCCCCGACTCATAGCAACCCCTCCTTGGGTTTCCGAGGCAGTATCACTACGGAAGTAGGATTGCCCAACCTTCCTTCCGAGGAGTGGCTGGTGGGTTTGAACCTCCAGTCTTCTGGTTAGCAGTCAAATGCCTTAGGCACTGCACCACCAGAGCTCCTATATAGAGAGGGCAATGGGATGATATATGTATATATACATATATACATATATCATCCCATTGCCCTCTCACCTGCAAGGTTTCTGCTGAGAAATTAGAGCTTAGTCTTAATGGTTGCCCTTTTTATGTAACTTTTCATTTTTCCCATGCTGCTTTCACGATTTTTTCTTTGTATTTAGTTTTGGTGAGCTTGATTATGATATGTCTTGGTGATTTTCTTTTGGAATCTAACCTCTTTGGATTAGTTGAACTTCTTAAATTTATGTTTTTCTCTCATTATATTAACAAAATTAGCTTCCAAAAAATCTTCAACAATTTGCTCTATGGTTTTATTTGTCTCTTCTTGTTCTGGAATTCCACTTACACTTTTGTTATTTGTCTTGATGGTATTCCACATGATTCTGAGGCTTTCTACATTAAACTTTGATTTTTTTTTTTTTTTGATTGATCCCTTAACAAAGTAGTATTGAGGTATTTGTCTTCAATCTCATTAATTCTGTCTTCTATTGATTCAATTCCACTCCTTTCTTCTTTCTATGTGTTATCTATTTCTGAAATCTTGTTATTAATCTTCTGGATTTCTATTTGTTGTTTTTGTATCATTTGTAATTATTTTGTCAATTTGTTCTTGTAATATTTTCCTATGTTGTTCTAGAGGTTTTTTTTTTTTCCTGTGTTTTCCTTAATTTTGTCAGTGTTTTCCTTGATCTGTCTCTCAATCAATTAAAGGCACCCAAATACAATTCTTTTGAATTCCTTATGAGAGAGTTCCAATGATGCTTCTTTCTCAAGGATGTTTTCTAGGTGTGTATCCTGGTCCCTTCTTTCTACTACAATATCTTGTGTTTTTTTTTTTTTTTTTTTTTTTGAGATATTGTGGTGGTGTTGTATTTATGTTTAATGTGTGAAAGAAAATGAGCATATATGCACAGTTCTCTGTTAGTTTTTTGTAAGGGGCAGTTGAGGACAATTTGAGCTGATACTGGCTGCTACATGTCATTGGTCAGTTGGTGCAGAAACAGGTGGTGACCCTCACTTGGTGAGTGGGGATGCAGGAGATGCAGGTATGGTTGAGTTGTGTTGGTTTTGTCTTTCACTCAGTTGTTGTTATGTGCCGTTGAGTTGGACCTGACTCTTAACAGCACCTCCTTGGGTTTCCAAGGAAGTATCACTACAGAAGTAGATTGTCCAACCTTCCTTCTGAGGAGTGGCTGGTGGGTTTGAATTCCCAGCCTTCTGGCTTGCAGTCAAGTCACTAAGACAAAAAAATTTAGAAAAACACCAAAAAAAAAAAAAAAAAAAAACAAGAGAGCACAAAAACTCAAACTGCATCAAAAAACGGGAAAAACTGTAATGTCATAAACAAGAAGAAAAATTTTCAAAATGTATTAAAAAAGGATAATGAGAAAAAGAGAGAGAGAACAAAAGCCACAATACTGAGAGAAGAAGAAATGAGAGAACAGAGAAAAATAATAGGAAGAAAAAAATGGGAAAACCACAAAACAAAAACAAGGGATTGTTGCTGTTGTTATGTGCTGTCAAGTCGGACCCGACTCATAGCAACCCCTCCTTGGGTTTCTGAGGCAGTATCACTACGGAAGTAGATTGCCCCATCTTCCTTCCGAGGAGTGGCTGGTGGGTTTGAACCACCAGCTTTCTGGTTAGCAGTCAAGTGCCTTAGCCACTATGCTACCAGAGCTCCCAAAAAACAAGGGATAAGAAGAACAAAAAGAAAGAAAGAAAGAAAGGGAACCTGCAAAAAAAGGGAAGAGGGAAAAAAATGAAAAAAGACTAAGAACCAGGGATGAGAAAGAGGAGAAAAAATTCAAGAAAGAAGAAAGATTAAAAGAATAATTTAAAAACAAACAATCAAAAACAAACTGTGATAGATTGGGTATGGCATTCAGGATCTATCAGGATCCAGATCAGAATGGAATTTCTGCTGGTCAAGAAGATGGTTTGAGGATGGAAATAGCCACACCTCTGTATGCCAAAAGTGTTTAGGATTTAAGAGTAACATGGGAATATGGTACATTCCAGTCATCATTCTCCAGTGTAGCTGTCCATGCTGTCCTCAGAGAGCGTATCCCACTCCTATGTCACCACTCAGGTAAGAATACCACTTGCATATATTCAAAAAGGTCACTCCCACAGCTTGAGAACATTCAAAATGAATGGGCCCTCAGGACAGCCACTGTAGTTTACAGGTGCTTGTCTCCATCTTCACTGTTTTCATTTCTGGTTGTCAGGCAGCAAGGCAGTATTTGCCCATGCAGTCTTTTCTGAGTAGAGTGAATTTCTGGGTTGCTACTGGTAAATATTCAAAACAGCTGTGCCCTGAGGACAGCCAGCAGTCCACAGCTCCATTTTTCTCCTTACTTACTATTTTCACTTAGATCCTTCTATCTGTTGCTGTTGTTGTTGTTATATGCCGTCAAGTTGGATCTGATGCGTAGCAACCCTTCCTTGGGTTTCTGAGGTGGTATCAATTCAGAAATAGATTGCCCAACTTTCCTTTCAAGGAGTGGCTGGTGGGTTTGAAGCACCAGCCTTCTGGTTAGAAGTCAAGTGCCTTAGGCACTATGCTACTAGTTGGTATTTAATCCACTTCTTTATCCTTGCCTTCAAAGCTCAGGGTTCCTGGACTGTCTTTTTATCAGTTTCAATTGGTTTCTCACTCCTCTGTTGCAGAGGATCTGTGTAACTTGTTTGGCTATTCTGCCATATTGCTGGAACTATCTTGCCAGGTATCTGCTACCTTTTAAAGCTTAAATTAAAAGAATCAATTTTACCCAAAATAAGTTTTGTGACTTCCTAAAGAAAATCTTTTTCATCTTTAAAAGCTATATATTTCTCATTTTAAATTCTATATCTTAATAAACATGATATTTGTTTAATAATTTTTATCCATCATATTTACATAGCTTTTGCAAAAATGAATTAACAAATCTGTCATTGAGATTTTCTTGCATATGAATGAAACACACTTGAAATAAATGATGTTACTTCTTATGATTGATCCTAGCATTGTAAGCTCTAACCTTTAACATGGTCTCTCCTATGCATATTAAAATTCTTCAAAAAAAAAAATCTCAATTTTAGACACCTTATGTTCTATCAAGACTGACATTGGAAGAAATAATAATATTAATGTATGGTAAAATAAATATTGGGTGGTCATATATAATATGCAGTGAATGTTTCTTAATATCACATATATTTTGAGATATATGCATGTGCATGTATAGAAAAGACTAAACATTTGTATATCATTTAGATAGTCAAGAAAGGGGTTTTGTAGATAATTTTATGTTTCTTTGCTTATCTGCCTTTTTTTCTCCTAAATATATTTTACTAGGAATACATTGCTATATATTATCTCTTTTTAAGTGGCATTCAATAGGGTAAATAAAATAATTAGTCATATGTATAATTTATAGTCATATTAAATTCAACAAATCGAATTATTTTTTGTTCAAAATTGGTACTTAGATACATTATAGAATATAAGAATAAGAATTTGTTTTCCACATACTCCATTAGTCTTAGAGAGTGTCAGTAATAGAGCTAATAGGTGAAGTCTGGGCATGAGTAACTTTTGTTTATTTATTTACTTATGTGAAAATACATACAGCAAGAAATACGCTACTTTCACAATTTCTGTATGTACAATTCAGTCAAATTATTTATATTCTTCAGGTTGTATAAGCATTATTGCTATCCTTTTCCAAATTAGCTACCATCATTAATAAAAACACAGTATCACCCAAGCTTCTCATCTAACTTTTCCGGTGTTGTTTTGAATTTGATTCCATATAAATAATTTTTTAAAGAACACAATGCTCAAGGGAGACATATTTTCCTATTTAAGATAAGCTATTATTTAGTTTATTTTAGGGCAATAGTTTCAGGAGTTTGTTCAGCTTTTAATGACTCCAAAAAATGTGGATTCCACTGAGAATTTGAAATTCTGTTCTGTATTGTCACACACACTATTGAATAGAATTCTATAAAATATTTGTTCAAAATGTTCAGTTATGGTAGCCAGGCACCATCCAGTTTCTCTAGTTTCATGTCAAGGGAGCTAGTTTTTCCTGGAAGCAACTATACACAAATTCTATTTCTTTTGAGGAGATTACCTGTATTTTTACACAAAAAAAGTGTGTCTTATATGTTTTTTGTCAACCACACACTTCCCCAAGATATTACCATAAGCTCACTATGTTGATTATGGCATAGCATGCTTATGAAAATACATTGTGCAGAGGGAATGAGTGGCAAAAAAAAAAAAAAAAAAGGTAATGCATGTATTATTTTCATAAAATATGGTATTTTGAAATGCAAAAGTGACTGACCACATTTGGAACTGCAAGCAGGTTTTCATTGTATATATTCAGCCTATTTATTCCGTTTTTTTTTTTTTTTTTTTCTTCTGACTTATTACATTGTTATTACAAACCTCTCTCTTGGTTTGTCCTACTGTGGTGACATGTTGATGTGAGTTTTGGGCTGAGCCAAACCCAGCAAGATGCACATAGTGCACAGGTATCAGCCCAGCTTACAGACTGAGACAGACTAGGAAGAAGGAAGAGGC
>NW_006921664.1:595348-602238 GCF_000298275.1 Orycteropus afer afer | reverse complement strand
AAGAGTTGATGCTTTTGAGTTGTGGTGCTGGCAAAGAATGCTGAAAGTACCATGGACTGCTAAAAGAACTAACAGATCTTTCCTGGATGAAGTGCACCTGAAATGCTCCTTGGAAGCAAGAATGGCTAAACTTTGTCTCACCTATTTTGGTCATGTTATCAGAAGGGACCATTCCCTGGAGAAGGGTGTCATGCTTGGTAGGGTGGAGGGTCGAGGAAAGAGGAGGCCTTCAATGAGATGGATTGACATGGTGGCTGCAGTGATGGACTCAAGTATAGCAGGGATCATGGAGCTGGCAAGGGATTGGGCAGTGTTTCGTTCTGCTGTGCACGGGGTCGCTATGAGTCAGAAATGACTCGACGGCACCTAACAACAACAATATTACATTGTTCATAGCACAACTCTTTAAGAAAAGATCCTCTTGAATTTAAAACAATACAGAAACATGGTCCATTTTAAGTAATAAGTGAGACGGAAATTGTGTGTATGTGGAGGAAATTAATGTTTCATTTTCTCCATTTACCAAAAACTAAGAAATAAAAATAGCAATCACTTTGTAAATGGTGTTCTGGTTACCTGGTGCCACTCTGACAAGAATATATCACAAACAAAATGGCCTTAACAAACAGGAATTTATTCTTACAATTTGAAGGCTTTAAGTCCAAGTTCAAAGTACTAAGCTCTAGGGGCTGGGTGAAAGGCCCTCAACCTTGGGGTACAGCTCTGCCTCCTGCTCCTGGCCCACTAGAGCTAGAGGCATTTCTTCACTCAGACAGCTGCTGGCTGCTGAGACTAAGAACCCCCAAGGTTGACAAGTAAAAAGGCACAGTCCCAATGTTACCAAACTACATGGCAGGCCATTAACTTAAGTCCATTATAAATCCCAAGGTTGGCAGAGCATAGCAGGCTGCTGAGCACTGACACGGCTACATGCAGGGTCCAAGCATGCCATAGTCTAGAGACCATTCCAAAGCTTCTCCATATTTACAGGAAGTAGACCACATCCCAAAGGCATCTACTCAGCTGCTTGTGGTAGATCCCACCATGAAGTTTATTGCCAGTCTCATCATGGGAAATAACTACCACCAGCTGCTCAGCCACTCAAACAGGCCCAGCCAAGTTGACACAAAAACATAACCACCACAAAATGCTTTCTCCTCTACTTGTCTTGCAAAAATGTCACTTTGAAGACTAAGATGTGCCTGATCTAAATCACAATATTTTTCAATAGCTCCATATGCATGTGAAAGCTTGACAATGAATAAGACAGAGAAGAAGAATGATGCATTTGAATTTTGGTGTTAGTGAAGAATGTTGAAATTATCAGGGATTGTCAGAAGAAAGAACAAATCTGTCTTGGAAAAAGTGCAGTGGGAGTTCTCCTTAGATGTGACAATGGCCAGAGATTGCATCTAGTACTTTGATCATGTTATCAGAAGGGACCAATTCCTGGAGAGAAGGATATCATGCTTGGTAAAGTAGAGGAAAGTGAGAAAGGGGATGACATCAAGATGGATTGGCACAGAGGCTTCAGTGATGGGCTCAAGCATAGCAATGTTTCTGAGGATGGCACAAGACCAGGCAATGTTTCATTCTGTTGTCCATGGGGTAGCTGTAAGTCAGAATCAACTCAGTAGCACCTAACAATAACAGTCCCCCCCCTACATATTTCCATATGAGGGAATTTTGGAAACTTCAATTTCATAATGTTACTCCCCTGCATTAAAATTATGGGAGCTCAAACTCCCATAATATTCAAGCTCTTCAAAATTCAGTCTTTCTAATTAGGTTTTCTACATTATGTTTTGATTTTTTTTTTTTTCCCGATTGATCCCTTAACAAAGTAGTATTGAGGTATTTGCCTTTAATCTCATTAATTCTGTCTTCTATTGATTCAATTCTACTCCTTTGCTCTTTCAATGTGTTATCTATTTCTGAAATCTTAGTATTAATTTTCTGCATTTCTATTGGTTAATTTTTGTATAATTTCTAGATATTTTGTCAATTTGTTCTTGAATTATTTTCCTACATGGTTCTTTCTTTCTTTTCTTTCTTTCTTTCTCTCTCTTTTTCTTTTCCTTTCCTTTCCTCTTCTTTCTTTCTTTCTTTCTTTCTAATCTACCTGATCTCCCTCATATACCAATGTGAGCATCAGACTACATTTATAGAAGAAGCCTTGAAAATTTTTTCATTTTTTCTGGTATTATTATAGTTTTTATTTTCTTTCTAGGAGCAGTGTATTTTCAATTTCTGTTAGAAAACATCCACTCATAATGAAAGCTCAGCTCAAATGATCTCTTTTACAATGTTTCATCTAAATCATCCTGACTGAAAATATCCTCTAACAACAACAAAAAATCTTGGAGTGCTTGCAACTGACAATTTTCAGAACTTTCACATATCAGATCTAATCTTCAAAACAAGAAATAAGGTTAAATTTCAGTGGATAATAGGAAATCTGGGATCAGAAATATAGACTTTATTCAATCTCACTCAGCTAGTCCTTATTGGTATTTGAAAAGAACTTTACGTTATTTTGGATAACTCTCTGTTGATATAATTGAACCATGTCTGATTATTCTCTCTTCTTCCTTTGAGCTCTTGATCTTATGGCTAGCATGTCTATATAATTTATCATGTCACTAGGTCATTTTTCAAAATGAAAAGAGAAGAATTGTTTTTAGTAATTAAATTGAGTAGTTGTAAACAAGAATTTTCATAGGTAAACTGGGACATACAATTACCCTTGGTAGTCCATATATTATTTATTTTCATGTTTCTTATCATTTTTCTACTTCTATGCCAGAAATATAGTGGGCAGTCAATATATATGATTAAATAAAATGATTAGAATTAAAAATATATCTAAATTAAATATTCACTCAGTTATGAAACCTTTATTTTATGAATTAAGAGCTATATTATTAACAATCCAGAAATACTTACCTAAATTCCAAAGTATTTTGTATTTTCAATACAAATTTAAAAATCTGAATTATGGAATGAAAACATGAATTGAGAGCTAATAATTTCTGAGATAATGTTTCATTAAACAGGATAATTTAATAAAATATACAGAAAAAACTTGCTGGGGACAGTTGGGACATTCTTATTAAACTACAAAACTTCTTTGTTAGTACATTTGAAGACGAATTTATGAAAACAGTGGGATGCCCTAGAACAGTGAAAGGATCACTGAAGGAAAGCTGAGATTTGGCAAAGTGTCAAATGTTCCAAAGAGAGAACAAAATGAGATTAGTTTGGGTTCTTGCTGAGCCATTTTCCGCTCTTCTATTTAAATTACTACCTAAGGATCAGACACCTCTCAACTGGAGGGAAGATCCTGGAGGAAGTCTAGCCCAGTGCTATTGTCATCAGTTTCAATTCATGTTAACACATCTACCTTTTGATTTATGTGACATTCCCTGCTTTATTCACAAAGTTGATTCTTTTTCTTATTCTCTGAGCTTGAGTTGTCTTGTTTTCTTGCCCTAATCCACTCCTTAACACTTATTGCTTTTGGCAGAAATTTTTCCCTGTCTTTGTGTCTATTGCTTGAGACCCAGTTGGCAGGGCAATGGAAGTCTCTCTAGTGAGATTTTGGACTGACATTGGTCCTTTGATTTGCAGCCACAATGATTGGAATCTTATTTCTAGTGAGTTCTTATACTCCCAGGATGATCACTTACAGATCTCTCACAAACTCTCCAATTTTTGTTTTATGCTTGCCCATCCTCTTTAGCTAGGTCTGTTGTTTTGTTTTTATAAAGTTACTTTACAGAACTCATCTCCTCTTGCTGTGATGTTCTACTTCTATCTGGATTATTATTAGCCCCATTCCATTTCATGACATATGTCACACTATTTGACACATCTAAAAGAAGCACTGAAAAGAAAATATAACTTTTCTAGTATTTGACTTATATACCCGTAAGGCACTGCTATATAATCCAATCAAAAAGAATGGAAACTCATAATACAAGTAAATAAAGCCTTAAGTTCAAGAAGGTCATCCAGGACCTGGCACAGAACTCACAGGTAGGCCTTGATGTTCTCCTGTTGAGCATAAATAATATCACAGAACACCAACATCAGACGAGGTCACTCTCAAAGACTGTTATGTATCAAGACAAAAATAAAACACTTCAAAATCATGTTTGAACTCAGACAAAACATGGACCTTATCCAAACTACAAAAATCGGCAAACATCTCCCTATCCTTGGTAATATGAATGACTGGTAATTATTTAATAATGACGATGTTAGCTCAGCTTCTAGCTTCTTTCATTTTGTCTTCTAAGTATGAAATATTAAAATACACAATCTTAGAATTAGTCTTACTTTTTGACAACACTCAATTTTGATCAATTCTCCAAATTTTTAAACCTCCCCAACATAACCCAAACTTCAGTCCTTTAAAAATTGCTTTCTAATACCTTCTTACCACATTTATCCCATAATATGTTGTCTTGCTTATTGCATGAAATGTCCTTGCGGTTATGATTCTGTGTAACATTATAAAAAGATTTTGAAAAGACCAAGTAAATAAGATCATTAATATTATTTTTAAGTCAGTATTCATTGAATAAGGAGCCTTGGTGGTTCAACAGGCATAGCCTTCAGCCTCATAGCAACACACAACCCACCACAGTATGACAAACTGAAAGAAGAGTAGTGGCTTATGGGTAGAAGCATTATTTTAATTGAAACATGTTTAAAACCAGTGTGGTAGTTCAGTTTGTGTGTCAGCTTGGCTGGGCCTGGTTGAGTGGATGGGCAGCTAGATATAGTATTCCCCATTATGAGACTGGTAATCAACTCCATGTTGGAATCTACTGTGGGCAGCTGAGTAGCTGCATTAGGGAATGTGGTCTGCTACTTGTATAGAAGCAGATGCCTTGGGGAATGGTCTCTAGCTTATGTCACTCTTGGACCCTGCATGTAGCCATGTAATTGTTCATCAGCCTGCCATGCTCTGCCAACCTTGGGACTTACAATGGAGTTGAATTTATGGCCTGCCCTGTGGTTTGGTAACATCGGGACTGTGCCATTTTATTTGTCAACCTTAGGCTTGTTAGCCTCAGCAGCCAGTAGCTACCTGAGTGAAGGGATGCCTCTAGATTCAGTGGTCCAGAAACAAGAGGCAAAGCTAAAGCCCAAGGTCGAGCGGCTTTCACACAGCCCCTAGAGCCTGGCACTTTGAACTTGGACTTTTAGCTTCCCCAACTGTAAGATAATAAACTGTTTGTTAGGGCCATCCCATTTGTGATGTATCCTTGTCAGAGCAGCACTAGGTAACCAGAACACCAGTGATTCTTATCACTTTGTTTTACATGTTAAGGGGATATAGCAGGAATACCCAGAGGCGCTAAGGAGCAGTTGTCTTCTATAGACATGAAGTAGCCAGGAGTTCAAATTGACTCCATGGCAGCTAATGATAATAATAACAGTAATACAGTACAAAACAGAGCATAATCTTAAGAATTTTGCTTATACTTGTCATTATTCATTAAGTATGTTCTTTTACTTTACCTTTATTTTTATTATTTTCTGGCAAAGTAGATAAGATATCTAGCTGCCTAATATACTCAGAGTGACACATTTTAAAGCAAAGCATCTGAATATGCAAGTATCATAACTCTCAGTGATCTTCTCCATAGCTGTTGTTCAAATGAAAGGAATTGGCCTTTTAACTTATTATTTTTTCTTAGAGAGTGTAATGGTCATGATAGCTTATGTTTGCTGTGTGACAAACACCTAGTATTTCAGTGGTTTCTCATGCAAAGTAACATCTTTACATTAAGCCCCAGATCGAAGTAACAAACTTAGTTTCATGCCATAGGGAAAAGAGAGCTCGTAAAATTTCTCCCAGGAGAAAAATTGTCTTAATTCCACTTCTTGACCAGAACAAAAGTAAAAAAACACTGCAATTGAGTCAATTCCTACTCATAGCAACCCCTCCTTGGGTTTTCAAGGCAGTATCTCTATGGACATAGATTTCCCAGTCTTCCTTCCGAGGAGTGGCTGGTGGGTTTGAATTGCCAGCCTTTGGTTAGCAGTCAAATGCCTTAGGCAGTACACCACCAGAGTTTAAAAAAAAAAAAAAAAAAAGAACTGATGATAGGTTAGTGAGATGGGGAAATATATTTATTCCAAATGAGGAACAAGAAACATTTTTATGTAATAATGCAGTCTACTATAGTTTAACTTTTTGGATGTTAATATTTGCCTCCCCCTTAGCATATATAGAGTGCCTAAAGCAATTGACTGCTAACCAGAAGGTCTGCAGTTCAAACTCACCAGCCACTCCCTGGAATGAAGATTAGGCAATTTACTTCTGTAAAGATTTATCACCTCAAAACTCAATGGGGGTCGCTGTGAGTGTGAATCGACTGGATGGTAGTTTTTTTTTTTTTTTTTTTAACACATATGGTACATATACATTCCCTAGTTATAGGTGACAAACCTAAATTCCCACCTAAAGATAATATCAGGCTAAAAACCCAGAATCACTTCTTAGTTTTCAAATTGGTCTGGGGCTGTGTACTTTTGTCAAAGAGACCTATGTTGTTGTTGTTGTTGTTGTTGTTATGTGCTGTCCAGTTGGACCCGACTCATGCAGACCCCTCCTTGGGTTTCTGACACTGTATCATATGGAGATTGCCCAATCTTCCTTCCAAGGAGTGGCTGGTGGGTTTGACCCACCAGCCTTCAGGTTAGCAGTCAAATGACTTAGGCACTATGCTATCAGAGCTCCCAAAGAGACTTATGATACAAATTAAATGATCCCATTTGGGAAAGGGGAAAATATGAGGCAATCAGCAATCACTGTTCAGTATTAATCCTGATATTCCACTTGGAATATATTTGGAGAGGCCCCTACTCTTCTT
>NW_006921664.1:593778-595248 GCF_000298275.1 Orycteropus afer afer | reverse complement strand
AAATTCACTTTCCATACAGCAGTTCACATACACTTTGTCTCATGACATTGATTATAATTTACCACAATGCAACAGCTTCCTTCCCACTTCCTCCCCATAGTTACCTCTTCCTTTTGTCCTCCCCTCCGTGCCCTCCTGCCCCTTGAGCTATGTCCCTGTGCAGACTCAGCCCTTCTGTTCTCCCATGATTGTTTTTTCCAAGGAATGTGTCTACCGAGTGTAAATGTTCGCCTCATTTGCCAGACTTTTGTTTGGCTGGAAGCAACAGGAGTGGGTTCAGTTCTAGGCCTGAAGGGCAGGTAGGGGCCATAGTCTCAGTGGTTCTATTAGGCTATATCAGATCAGCAAACCTGGTCCCTTATTTGTTTTTCCAAGTGATTTTGAGTTTTGTTCCACATTATTCTCCCTCTTTATCCAGGATCTCCTACATAGATCCCCCTCTGAGTGGTTCACAGTGGTAGCCGGGCACCATCTAATTCTTCTGGTCTCATAGTTGTATAGGCTGAGGAACACATGGTATACCAGTTGATTGGACTAATTGTTCCCATGAATCTTTAGTTTTCTTCTTTCTTCTTTGCTCTGGGCAAGGTGAGACCCATTGTTTCATCTAGATGGCTGCTTACAATCTTTTAAGATCCCATTCGCTAATCTCCAAAGTAGGAGGTAACAATGTTTTGTGTAGTAGGTTATGCCAATTGATCTTGATGTCCCCTGTGACTATGGTCCTGAGCCCACAGGTCCAACTACTCACTCCCTCTGGGTAGCTGGCTGTGGCCAAAAAGTAACTACAGCCTTGTCCCTTGTTAGCTCTACTATATAACTAGGAATTCTTAAAAAAAACACACAAATACACTTGTAGAAAGATTGTCAGTCCTATACATGGTCTTGGGCACACTCCCCCTTGCATAGACATATCTAATAGTTCAGCCTGTCTATTCATCTATCCACCCATACATCCATGTTTGCCTTCATTGACAACAAAGTACTGCATGTGCAAAAGGGTTCATCTTTGTTGTCTGTACCTCCCATGTACTTTTCTATGTCTTCCTCTTACTCAGTGTCATCATGTTGATCACTCACATTTGTTACAATGCCTTTCTCTTCACCCAAGTTAATACTTGTCTCTACTGATCTAACAGTGTTCCCTACTGTATCCTCCCAACCCTGGTAACCAGCAAAGAAAATTTCCTTCCATATATAAACCTTTCCTTGACTTTTTACTATAAGAGACTAATACAATATGTGTCCTTTTGTGATTGACTTATTTCACTCAGTATAATGTCTTCCAAGTTCATCCATGTTATAAAGTGTTTTGCAGATTCTACATTACTCTTTAGGGTTGCATAGTATTTCACTGCTCTGAGGACATAGTGCCTAAGACATTTGACTGCTAATCAGAAGGCTGGTGGTCCAAACCCATAAGTCACTACTCATAAGGTAGGTTGGGCAATCTACTTCTGTAGTGATGCT
>NW_006921664.1:589139-593553 GCF_000298275.1 Orycteropus afer afer | reverse complement strand
CTTTCCACAGTGGTTGTACCATTTTACAGTCCCACCAGCAGTGTATGAGAGTCCCAATCTCTCCACATCCTCACCAGCATTTGTTATTTTCTGCCTTGTTGAACTTTGCTACTAGTGCTGGAGCAAGATGGTATCTCATTGTTATTTTGATTTACATCTCTCTAATGGCTAATGCTCGGAAGGAAGGTTGGGCAATCCTACTTCCGTAGTGATACTGCCTCAGAAACCCAAGGAGTGGTCGCTATGAGTCGGGGCTGACTCGAAGGCAAACAACAACAACAACAACAAAAATGGCTAATGATCATGAACATTTCTTCATCTGTTTGTTGGCCACCTGAATATCCTGTTTAGTAAAGTGTCTATTCATGTCTTCTACCCATTTTTTAATTGGAGTATTTGTCTTTCTGTTGTTGAGGTACTGGAATTTTCTATAAATTCTAGAGATTAGTCCCTTGTCAGATTTGTCATTGCCAAATATTTTTTTTCCAATCTGTAGGTTCATTTTTGACTCTTTTGGAGAAGTCTTTGGAAGCACATAAAAGTTTAATTTTTAGAAGATCCCATTCATCTAGTTTCTCTTCTGCTGTTTGTACATGTTGCATTATGCTTGATAGTCTATTTATGCCATATATTATGGCCCCAGAATTTGCCCTTAGCTTTTTCTTGAGGAACTTTATAGTTTTAGGTTTTACTTTTAAGTCTTGATTCATCTGGATTTTGTTTTTGTGTATGGTATGAGCTACAGATCTTGTTTCATTTTTCTGCAAATGGATATCCAAATTTTCCAGCACCATTTATTAAACAAACATTCTCTTCCCCATTTAATGGATTTGGCCCTTTGTCAAAGATCAGCTGATCATAGGTCTATGGGTCTATTTCTGGGTTCTCAATTCTATTGCATTGGTCGATGTGTCTGTCATTATACCGATATCAGGCAGTTATGACTACCGTGGCTGCATAGTAGGTTTTGAGATGTGGCAATATGAGACTTCCTACTTTGTTCTTCTTCTTCAGTAATACTTCTCTTAGCCGAGGTCTCTTTCCTTCCATATAAAATTAGTGATTGCTTTTTCCATATCCTTAAAGAATGTTTATGAGATCTGGATTAGGATTGCAATTAATGTATAGATTATTTTGGGTAGAATTAATATTTTCACAGTGTTCAACATTCCTATCCACAGACATGGTATGTTATTCCATGTATGTGATCTCTTATGGTTTCTTGAAGTAGTCTTTTATAGTTTTCTTTGTACATGGCTTTTTGGTCCCTGGTAAGATTTATTCCCAAGTATTTTTTATTTTTTATTTTTTTAGCTATTTTAAATGGTATTGATTTCCTTATGTCTTTTTCAGCAATCTCTTTGCTTGTGTAGAGGAATCCCACTGATTTTTTGATGTTGACCTTGTACTGTGCCACTATGCTAAATCTCTCAATTAGTTTCAGTACTTTTTTTTACTGAGTCTCTTTGGTTTTCTAAGGTATAGGATCATAAAATCAGCAAATGGGACTAGTTTGACTTCTTCCTTACCAACTTGGATGCCTTTGATTTCCCTTTCTTGACTTATTGACTTTGCTAAGTCTTCCAATACAATGTTGAATAGAAATGGTGATAGAAGGCATTCTTGTGTGGTTCCTGTTCACATGGAGAATGGTTTCAGTCTTTCTCCCCTGAGAATAATGTTGGCTGTTGGGTTTACATAACGCAAAATGCAGACATTGCCATGAAGTCAGATCTGACACATAGTGACCCCTCCTTGGGTTTCTGGAGGCAGGATCATTACAGAAGTAGATTGCCCAACCTTCCGTCCAGGGAGTGGCTGGTGGGTTTGAACTGCCAGCCTTCTGGTTAGCTGTCAAATGCCTTAGGCCCTTTATTATGCTGAGGATTGTCCCTTCTATTCCTATTTTGCTGAGAATTTTGATCAGGAATGGGTGTTGGATTTTATCAAATGCCTTTTCTGCATCGATTGATATGATCATGAGGTTCTTTTCCTCTATTTTATTTATGTGATGGGTGATGTTGATTGTTTTTCTAATGTTGAACCATCCTTGCATACCTGATGTGACCTCCACTGGGTCATAATGAATGATTTTCTTGAAATGTTGTTGAAGTCAATTGGTTAGGATTTTGTTGAAGATTTTTGCATCTATATTCATGAGGGATATTGGTCTGTAGATTTCCTTTTCAGTGATGTCTTTATCTGGTTTTGGTATCAAGGTTATGCTTGCTTCATAAAATGAATTAGGGAGGATTCCATCCTTTTGTATGCTTTGGAATAGTTTGAGTAGGATTGTAGCCACTTATTCTCTGAATGTTTGTTAGAATTCTCCAATGAAACTGTCTGAGACAACAGTTTTTTGTTGATGATTTTTTTATGACCTGTTGAATTTCTTCTTTTATTATGGATCTGTTCAACTTTTCCACATCAGTCTGTGTTAGTTTAGGTAAGTGGAGTGTTTCTAGAAATCTGTCCATTTCTTCCAGATTTTCAAATTTATTGGAATACAGTTCTTCATAGTATCCTGATATTATCATTTTTTATTTCAGTTTGTTCTGTTGTGATGTCACCCATTTCATTTCTTACTAGTGTTATTTGTATTCTCTCCCTCTCTTCTTTTGTTAAATTTACCCGTAGTTTGTCAATTTTATTAATCTTTTCAAAAAACCAACTTCTAGTCTTGTTGATTTTTCTATTTTTATTTTCTGTTGCATTTATTTCTCCTTGGATTTTATTATTTTCTTCATTCTGGTGACTGTAGGTTTTTTTTGCTGTTCTCTTTGTAATTGTTGGAGATGTTGGTTAAAAGTGTTGATTTTGGCCCTTTCTTCTTTTTTTAGTATGTGCATTTATTGCTATAAATTGACCTCTGATCAGTGCTTTTGCTGTGTCTCAAAGATTTTAGTATGTTGCGTTTTCATTCTCATTTGATTCAAGGAAGGAATTTTTGAATTTCATTTCTTATTTCTTCTCTTACCCAGGCATTCTTAAGGAGGGTGTTGTTCACTTTCCATGTGTTTGTTGTTTTTCTGTTGATCTTCCTATTGTTAATTTCTAATTGTATAACATTGTGATCTGAGAAGATGATTTGTAGTATTTCAATGTTTTTAAATTTATTAAGGCTTGCTTTATGGCCTAACATATGGTCTATCATGGAGAATGATCCATGGGCACTAGAAAAGAATGTATATTGTGCTGTTGTTGGGTGAAGTGCTCTGTAGATGTGTATAATGTTCAGTTGGTGGGTTGTATTGTTTAGCTTTTCTGCGTCTTTGTTGAATTTCTTTCCAGTTTTTCTGTTCTATATTTCATTGAAAGTGGTGCGTTAAATTCTTCCATTATGACCGTGGAATCATCTATTTGCCTTTTCAACTCTTTTAAAATCTGATTTCTATATTTTGGAGCTCTTTCATTGTGTCCACAGATATTTATTATGGCTATATCTTCTTTTTCAATTGATCCTTTAGTCATTATATAATGTCCTTCCTTGACTCATATGGTAGTTTTTGGCTTAAAGTCAATTTGATCAGAAATTAGTATTGCCACTCCTACTCTTTTTTGGTTGCCATATGCTTGATATATCTTTTTTCCAACCTTTGAATTTTAGTCTATTATTTTCTTTGTCTCTAAATTGTGTCTCTTTTAGACAGCATATTGATTGTTTTTTTATTCTTATCTGGTCTGCAACTCTCCATCTCTTGAGTGGTGCATTTAATCCAATAACATTCAATGTAATTCTCGACAAGTATAGATCGGTTTCTGTCATTTTGTTATGTGATTTTTCATGATGTTCCTAGTTTCTTTCTTCCATATAATTTTCTGTCTTGAGCTCATTATGTTTATACACTGTTTTATCATTTCCTTTGTTGCTATTGTTTTAGTATTTGCTAAATATTTGTGCTTTTTCTCTTTTTCATTTTGATGTGAAGGTTTATCATTTTTCTTTGAGATTACCCTGTGATTTATAATTTTCTCCCTGAGTTTAGAACAGTCCATTCTATCTTGAAATTCTCTTGACTTCCTCACCATTTAGAAGTTCTGTAAGTACAAATTATTTTTCCTCTTTTGGTTTGTTGTTGTGCTCATTTGCCAATTGATGTCTCTGTTTTCCTCTTTGTGATCTTGTAATCTTATTTTACTTTGGATTCATCCATAGCTGTGGTGGTTTCTGGGTTTTGTGATCTTGTGTATTCATGGTCAATTGTTGTTTGGTTCTCTGTTCAAAGGACTCCCTTTAGCATCTCTTGTAAGTTTGGTCTGTTTTAACAAATTCCCTTAATTTCTGCTTATCTGCAAATCTATGAATTTCACCATTATATTTGAGGGACAGTTTTGCTGAGTATATAATATTTGGTTGACAAATTTTTCTTTCATTGTTTTATATATATCATCCCATGGCCTTCTCACTTGCATG
>NW_006921664.1:582267-587244 GCF_000298275.1 Orycteropus afer afer | reverse complement strand
TTGACAGAGAACTTCCAGAAAGGCAAGCTGGATTCAGAAGATGATGTGGAACAAGGGATGTCATTGCTGATGTCAGATAGATCTTGGCTCAAAGAAAAGAATACCAGAAAGATGTTTATTTGTGTTTTATTGACTATGGAAAAGCATTTGATTGTGTGGATCATGACAAATTGTGGATAACATTGAGAGAAATGGGAATCCCAGCATACTTAATTGTACTCATGAGGAACCTGTCCATAGAGTAGGAGGCTGTCATTCAAACAGAACAAGGGGACACTGTATGGTTTAAAATCATGAAAGGTGTATGTCAGGGTTGTATCTTTTCACTATGTTTATTCAGTTTGTATGGTGAGAAAATAATATGAGAAGGATATTTCATGAAAAAGAACATGGCATCAGGATTGGAGGAAGACTCATTAACAACCTGCAATATGCTTTGCTGTTGCTGCAGTAACAACTTTGTTTGCTGAAAGTGAGGAAGACTTGCAACACTTACTGATGAAGATTGAAGAATACCCTCTGCAGTATGGATTACATCTCAATATAAAGAAAATAAAAATCCTCACAACTGGACCAATAAATAGCATCACGATAAATGGAGAGAAGATTGAAGTTCTCAAAAACTTCACTTTGCTTGGTTCTAAAATTGACACCAATGGAAGCAGCAGTCAGGACATCAGACTATGTATAGCACTGGGCAAATTGGCTGCAAAGGACTTATTTCAAGTGCTGAAGAGCAAAGATATCTCCTTGAGGACTAATGTGCACCTGACACAAGCCATGGTATTTTCAATCACTTCATATGCATGTGAGAGCTGGGCAATGAATAAAGAAAAACAAAGAAGAGTCAATGCTTTCAAGTTGTGGTGTTGGCAAAGAATGTTCAATGCATCATGGACTGCAAAACAAACTAATAAATCTGTCCTGGAGGAAGTGCAGCCAGAATACTACTTGAAAGTGAGAATGGCCAGACTTTGTCTCACATACTTTGGTCATGTTTTCGGAAGGGACCATTCACTGGAGAAGGATGTCATGCTTGTTAAGTGAAGGGTTGACAAAAGAGGGAAAAGCCCTCAATGAGATGGATTGACACAGTGGCAACAACAATGGGCTCAAGTATAGCAAGAATCATGGAGCTGTCACAGGACCGGGCAGTGTTTCATTCTACTGTGCATGGGGTTGCTATGAGTTGGACATGACTTGATGACACCCATCAACAGCAATAACAACATGGTCCTTGGTTCTACTCTCTCTGATGTCCTCCCTTCTTCATCATCCTACTTTGTCACATCTAAGAAGGGTCTTGAGAAAATGCCCCCTTTGGGGATTAGAGATTAATTTTAGTCTCTTCTTCATCCTTTGATTTTGGGGAACCAAGAGCTATTTTATGTTCTGAATAGTCCACATTTCTTCTGGCCTGTTGAGATAATTCTTGAAAATGCAACTCTCCCAGAAACTTTATTGTCTTTTTAATCATCCAGGAAGAGGAAGCAGATAATTTTGAATAACGAAGTCTGCTAACCAGAAAGCTGGCAGTTGAAACCCACCAGCCACTCCTTGGAAGGAAGATTTGGCTATCTACTTCTATAGGGATACCATCTTAGAAACCCAAAAGGGGTCACTATGAGTCAGAAATGACTCAATGGCAGTGAGTTTTTTGTTTGTTTGTTTCTGATTTACCACAGAGATGAGACTTATTATTATTATTTTTTACTTACAGCCTGTGAAGAGACAATTTAATGGCTGTATTTCTATATGTGACTTAATTTTGCAGAGAGAAACAACATATTTAAAAATTCAGAAGTCAAATCCTGCAGCTAACATTCTCTATTGATCAAATGGTCTTTTGAACTACATTTGAACATGAACTGGAGTAGCGTATTCAAGCCTACTGTGTCTGTTCTCTTAACTTTGTACGCATCATCTGCTGGAATATAAATATGTCTTCCTGTAGTTTCCACATATCATTTTTCCTTCTGCCTATAAATCAGCACACAATCAATATAAGCCACCTTAAAAGTCATCAGAAACCAGTCAACCTACCTCCTTACTGTAAGCCTTATCACCTGTAGCAAAATCTCCAGTTAATACAACTATGTTTTCATGTAACAATCTTTTCCTCTTCACTCTCTTGTGTGTTCTAATTTGACATTCTCTTTTAAAGTGTGCATCATGCAGCTGTAATATTTCTGGCCATTCTTGTATCATATTGAACAAGGTTAATATTACCCACATTTTAAATGCTATCACTCAATTTTTTTGCACCTTGTGCATTTACTTTTATTATTTTTTGGCCAGCTGCAATCCTGAATTGATTTTTTTTTTTTAATTGAGAAGTTCATCTAAATCCCTATTATATAATTGGTCGATTAACATTATTGCTATTCATACTTGTTACTAGTACTAGTCAGACACAGAATAGTAATTTCTTTTGTATTTTTATTCAAAATGATTGATAAAATTTTGAAAAGGACATAGCCAAGGATGAAGTCAGGGGCACTCTACTGGAAACCACCTTTACACATTGACATCTATCCATTAATCACTTCTTTGGGTTGAGTTTTTCAATCAGCTACTAATCCATCATGTTGATCTTGCACTTTTCTAAATCTTATCCACAAATGTCTGCTCTGACATGATTTGTTCTTTGTGGGTCTATATTCACCTCCTCCTCTAAGGAGCCATCTTTCAACTTTAAAGATGTGTTCCTTAGAAAAAAAGACAATATTATGCTACACATCAGAAGTAAGCAGAATCTTCTAACTTTTCAAAATGTAATCTTTATTTGTCAAACTTCAAACTTGTACTACTTCTAAATTTCTCCAAGTTTTCTCATATATTTTCAAAAATATGTACAGGAAAATTTGCAAATGTTCTGACTAGCTTAGATATTACCTCTCTGTTTCAGTGGAAAGGAGCCCTGGTGGTGCAGTGGTTAAGCATTCAGGTACTAACTGATAGACTGGTTGTTCAAATCACCAGCTGCTTCATAGAGAAAGATATGGCAGTTTGCTTTTGTAAAGATTTACAACCTTAGAAACCCTATGGGGCAGTTCAGCTCTGTCCTATAAGATTTCTATAGGGTCGCTATGAGTTGGAATTGACTCGATGGGAACAGATTTGGTTTGGTTTCAGGAGATATTCAGTACAGCTCTGTGTGTTTTTATAGTTCTCTTAGACTCTCCTAGGTTTCAAAGCCTTACTAGTGTCCAGTTGATATGTTTCTATGTGAAAATAATTTTATCTCCATTTCCTCATTGCCAGGCATTAACATAACAAATGCCAGTATATGTGTTTTCCACTCCTTGTTGAGGTTATAATTAAAACAATTATTATTTCACCTTGTCATTCTTATAGTAAGTTTTCTTGCTGAAACCAGGTTAGAACGAAAAAGTGTGTGTGTTAAAGTTTAGGTGTTATATAATACTTTTACTAAATTTAAGGAAAGGAGAAAGATTTTTCTGTGGAAAGAACCAAATATGTGTTGTGATACATGAAGCATAAAGACCAACTCCAAATTATTTTAGTTCTGTGCTTTGATCAAGTCAAAAGACTGTCTAACCTTCTCTTTATTCTGTGAAAATACCCCTGATTCTATGGCCCTGGGATGCACTTCGGGCCTGGAATGAAACTCTCTCCCAGGGGCTGGCTGTTAGCCCAATAGTAAATAAGATGTACACACAGACCATTCAACCTAGGGTGACACACCCACATACTCTATGGAGATTCATCCCTTGTAGCAATCGACCATGGGGCACCAGAGGGACAACATTCACATGGAGGAAATGCAGGACACACAGGAGTGCATAACTATGAGGGGCATAGGGTGGGGGTGGGGGGTTACTGGGTAAGGAGGGGAGGAGACTGGGTTAGGTTTGGGGATGGTAATTGGGGAGTGAAACCAAACGTAAATGAAATGTTGAACATAAAACAAATTCTGCTCTGTACACTGGCACCTAAAGCACAATTAAAAAAAAGTTTAAAAAAAGAAAATATTTTTAAAGTTATTTTTTTCTTTTCTGTTAAAGAGTGCTGTAGTAATGAGAAAACTATGTAAATTGCCTCAAATTACTATATTAATGGAGAACATAAAACATCTTGTTATTGTTACAACTTGGTAATATATGGTCAAATATAAAATGTAAAGACTGGAAAAGGAGAATGAAAGTAACATATTGAGAATTAACAGAAGAAATATACTATATATTCTGGGTTTGTATGTCATTGGCTTATAGTATATATGTAATTATGATCTGGGAAATAGTATATAAATTCCACTTACTACTTAAAGTATGATAATGATTAAAAAAAAAGCTGAGGAGTTCACAATGATATAATTGAGTGTTAAAATTGTATCAACTCTTATTATGTTAACAATTGAGATGTTGAGGAAATTTCAGTAGGATTTCCTACTGAAATTTGAAAACCCAAACTTTCAAACAATGAGTTTGAAAACCCAAAATGACTGCTGTGAAGTCAGATCCAACTCATAATGACCCCTCCTTCAGTGTCCGAGGTGGTATTACTACAGAAGTTGATTGCCTGATCTTCCTTCCAAGGAGTGGCTGGTGGGTTTGAACTGCCAGCCTTCTGATTAGCAGTCAAATGCCTTAGAGACTACCTTAACTTCATATTATTTTTAGTTTAATGTTATATGTGACGATTTAAATATGTTTATA
Organism: Orycteropus afer afer; assembly: GCF_000298275.1. Taxonomy (NCBI): domain Eukaryota; kingdom Metazoa; phylum Chordata; class Mammalia; order Tubulidentata; family Orycteropodidae; genus Orycteropus; species Orycteropus afer. Next base: position 582,565 of record NW_006921664.1, on the reverse strand, counting down.
GTTTTTCTAATTAAGAAAAACTTATTCAATTTCATATGAAAATTATTTAATGGCTTGAAACTGGGAATGTTTCTTTCAATCAGTGGTTTTTGAATAATTAACATTAAATTGATATTACAATAAAAGTAACTGCCTTTTTTAAAGGAAGGTTGGGCAATCCTACTTCCATAGTGATACTGCCTCGGAAACCCAAGGAGGGGTCGCTATGAGTTGGGTTTGACTCGACGGCACATAACAACAACAACAACAACAGCCTTTTTTAAGTGGCTTCAGGAATATTTTTATTAATATTTATATG
>NW_006921664.1:577663-582147 GCF_000298275.1 Orycteropus afer afer | reverse complement strand
TATTTAAATATGCTTTGAGACACCAGAGACAAAAAGTAATAATTAATAGCATTGATAAATATGATAATAACTTTAACTTACTGATCATTTTAATTTAATGGCAAAGTTATAATTACTAACATTTAAAGAATTAGTTATTTCTTAACTATAAAATGTGTTTTAATTTCAATGACATTTAAACTACTGAAAGAAAAGAGATTTTTAATCTTGCATTCATTACAAGCTAATAACTTCTGAGAAATACTGCAGTATAGTTGATTTAATTGTGAGGGTTCTAGAATTGAATTTAAATCAGCATTATTGTACTCTGCTTTAGTGATACTTAGTCACCACATCATGAATATTTGATTTTCCAAAATATGAGTGTGTGTCATGGATTTAAGATATACTAAGGTAGCATAGTACCTAAGGCACTTGACTGCTAACCAGAAGGCTAGCAGTTCAAACCCACCAGCCACTTCTTGGAAGGAAGGCTGGGCAATCTACTTCCATAGTGATACTGCCTTGGAAACTCAAGGAGGGGTCTCTATGAGTTGGGTCCAACTTGAGGGCACATAACAACAACAACTTTTACATAAATGTGCTTTATTCTCTCTGTTCTGAATATTATCAAGGAAATATACCACCTTCCTTTTGGCATAGTGAGTACGACATTTGACTGCTAAGCAAAAGGCTGGCGGTTCAAGCCCACCAGCCACTCCTCAAAAGGAAGACTGGGCAATCTACTTTTGCAGTGATACACCTCAGAAACCTAATTAAGGGTTTCTATGAGTAGGATCCAACTGGACAACAGTGAATTTGGTTTTTCTGGAGTCTTTCATGGAGGTAAAGGAACTTCTACCCTTCAGAAGATAAAGATATAGGGCCAATTATTTTAGCTTTTCTTTATTTCCCCTTTTACTCCTTCACAAATAGGAAGAGCATTGGGAGAAAGGGTGGAGAAGTGACTTATATGATTGGTGAAATTGGATGAGGGAATGAAATGCTTTCTCAGAGCTTTCCTTTTCAAAGCAGTTTGATTTCCACTGGGTGGAAAATATCTTCTTCAGTAGGTTAGCACTTGTCCAAAATAGGTTGTTGTTGTCATGTGCCGTCGAGTTACACCTGACTCATACTGACCCCTCCTTGTGTTTCCGAGGTGATATCACTATGGAAGTAGATTGCCCAACCTTCCTTCTGAGGAGTGGCTGGAGGATTTGAATTACCAGCCTTTGATTAGCAGTCAAGAGTCTTAGGCTATGAGAGCTTCTGTCTAAAATAGAGTAATATGAATTATATTTGGTCACAGATCCAAGCCCCACTCTCTGATTATCTTTACTTTCAATTAAGCTGACATTTTGTTCTCTATCTTGATGAATTCTGTATCTTACTTCTGAATTGATTCCAAACTTTTAATAGACAGAGAGTAAACAATTAATTATTACTCTTAAATCTCACAAGGAGACAAAGTTACTTATTTTTTTCTCTCTTGTAACATATCTCTTCATTCTTCCTCCTTCTCCCTCTTCTTTTTCTGATTGACAAGTGAGTATGTAACCTATAGAGTTCTACCTGGAACTTACTTACAGGGCTTTTGGTTGGAAAACAGTCTTTCTGAAGCTACCCCCATGCCAGTAGGTTATGAATTGTGGGTTTCTAGTGGAGCATTACTCATCTGAGAGAAAGAGATGAATATTTGTGGGTTTTCTTTACCTATTTAACAAAGTAGAAAAATTTTCGTATTTCCTTAGACTATGTTGAATTCTATTTCTATAATTTACTACAAGAAAATTCTGTCTAATAGAATGACGACTTACAAGTAAGGACAACTAAGGACAGAACGTACATGAAATTTGTTGTGTGGAATTGGAATCCTAACACTAATGATGTCTCTATTTCCAGCTAAGTAATCAGCAATTCATGCTATGCAGTCTTAAACATCCACATAACTTATCTATTTTATTAAGTACTGTGTGCTTATTTAGCTTCAGGAGAATAATAGGAAAATCTAATTTGTGAAATAGTCTCTTTTTTCTTAGGTTTTATTGAGATATAAGTCACATACCATACAATTCACAGACTTCAATGTATACAGTTCAATATTATTTATTATATTCACTGTTGTGCATCCACCATTACCATTTAATTTTAGGATTTTTCATCACACTGAAAAGAAACTCCATACCCATTACCAGTCTAGCTTCATCTCAACCTATAGACCTCGCACCCCAGCCCAAGTTCAACCACTAGTTTGCCTTCTGTCTCTAAATATTTTCCTATGCATAACATTCATATAAATGGAATCATGTAATGTGTAGCATTTTGTGTCTGACTTATTTCATTTAGCATAATGTTCCCAAGGTTCATTTGTGCTATAGAATGTATCACTACATCAATCCTTTCTGTCTAAGTAATATTCCATTGTATGGCTATACCATACACTGTTACTCATTCATCTGCTGATGTACAATTAAATTGTTTACACTTTTTCTGCTATTATGAATAATACTGCTATGAATTTTTATATGAGTCTTTGTGTGGATGTATGTTTTCAGTTTTCTTGGGTATATAACCACAAGTAGAATTGCTGAGCCTTATGGACTCGACGGCACATGACAACAACAACAACAAATGGAAACCCTTTGTTTATTTTTGCACAGAATTGACAAACTGTTTTTCAAAGAGGCAGAAACAGTTTCCATTTGCACCAGCAGTGTATGAGTGATCAAATTTATCCATATCATCCCATACATATCATTACATTATTTATTTAATTTTTTCTTTTCCATTATAATCATCCTAGTAAGTGAAGTGGTATCCTATGTGCATTTCCTAATAACTAGTGATACTGAACATCTTGGCACACGCTTATTGAATTTTCCTGTATTCAATTTGGAAAAATGCATATTCATATATATATATACACACACACACATATATATATACTTTTCTTTTTGCTGTTTCAGTGAAATTTTATGATTCAGATTCATTTTACATTCAACAGGTTATACACATTTTTTTTTGTGACACTGGTTACATTCCTTACAGTGTAAGAGCTCTCCTCCCACTTCCTTCCTATGGTTACCCATTCTCTGTGCCCTTTTTATCCATCCATTCTAGCCTCCATGCCTTTCTCCCAGTGCAAATGCTGTCCTTCTGGTCTCCCATCGTGGATTGTTTTAAGAAGTGCATCTTGAGTTCCGGCAAGATGGTGGACTAGGCAGAAAGACTGCATAGACCCTCTTCAACAAAGAAAAGGGAAACCAATTAACACAGACACAGAGGAGGATAATCCTGGACCCCTGAGCCTTGAAGGGAAGTATATAGACATGGACTAAACCCCAACTAGCAGAAGAATTTCCATGAAAATACCAAAAAAAGAGACATACAGAGCTGTGGTCTGGCAGCAATCCTGAGTGATCCTGACAGCACAGACAGCTTGGAGATTCACGAATCGTGGTAGAACCTAAGAATTAACCAAAAAATCAGCCCTGCTAGCCAGGGACTGCATGGAAGACTGTGCATGGTGGCTGGGGAATAAATGGAGAAGGTGAAGAGAAGGGCGGGCTGAGCTGTGGACTTTTGCCGGTCCAGAGGATGCCGCCATTTTGAGGGTTTAAAAGCAGCTTGACTATTTTGGATATTTAAAGAGACAGTGCTCTCGCAGATTCCTGGGGCTTCAGAACACGTTATACTTTCCAGCAACCCCAAGGACACTCCGGACCCACAAAACTGAAAAGGTACAACATTCCTCTTATTACTCTTATACTGCACAACTGCTTGGTGAATGGAGGTTCGGCCATCCCCCACTCCCACCTACCTTCTGGGCCCACAGGAAATCCATAACAGTCTGTGTGCTCAGAGAGAGCCTGGGTGCCCTGCCCTGTCCTCCACAGATCCTTTTTTTTTTTTCACTTTTTTATTTTTATTATTTTCTTTTTTGCTTTCTTTTTTTTCTGGTGATTAGTTTGCTTGTATTTGTCTGTTTTAAAACAGCTATTATTAGTAGTAATTTTGTCCTATTTATTATTATTCTTAATCTTCCCCTCCCAGGTCCTAGTTTTCAGCTATTTTTCTTTTCCCTTTTCCTAGTTGAATTTTCTTTTTAATTTAAGGTTTTTTCCTCCCTTTTTTCTCATGTTTAACTCCATTCCTTGTTTTTTCTTTTTTGCATTTTTCCCAGTTTTTACCTTCATTATTCTCCTTCTCTACTTTTTTTCTCTCAGTGCCCTATCCCAAGATATTGCAGATTTTCTTGTTTCTACTTCTTCTTTTTCCCTTTTTTCTTTTTTTAGCGACTGTTCCTGTGTGATTACATGGTGTGCTTTTTCTCCATGTGCTTTTAGTATTTTGATGGTTATTCAATTGAAAGTTGTGTCTAACTGAGTGGGAGACAACAACAGTCCCCATAAGACACAACTACACCCACACCTCCTGCAACTTCACTTACTGAACGAAAGCCACTAACTCCTTCTCCACCAATGGGCCAACAATAAAAAAAAAAA
>NW_006921664.1:575819-576642 GCF_000298275.1 Orycteropus afer afer | reverse complement strand
TGGTGAAATTAGGAGATTTCCAGATAAGCAGAAACTAAGGGAATTTGTTAAAACCAGACCAACCTTACAAGACATGCTAAAAGGAGTCCTTTGAAACAGAACCAAAAACAGCAAATAACAACTGACTATTAATACACAAGATGACGTAACCCAGAAACCAGAGCTATGGACATATCCAAAGTAAAATGAGCTTGCAAGATTGTAAACAGGCAAACAGAGACATCAATTGACAAATGAGGACAACTACAAACAAAAAGAGGAAAAAGACCATGTAGTTACAGAACTTCTAAATGATGAGGAATTCAAGAGAGTTGCAAGATACAGAGGACTGTTTTAAACTCAGGGATAAAATTATAAATCATAGGGTAACCTCAAAGAAAAATGATAAATCTTCACATCACAATAAAAAAAGAGGACAAGCACAAATATTCACCATATAGTAAAAGAACAGAAACAAAGGAAATAATAACATGATTCATAAACATAATGAGCTCAGCACAGAACATATTATGGAACAAAGAAACTAGGGACAACATGAAAAAACACAACAAAATGACAGCAAAAAATTCAAACTTATCAATAATTACCCTGAATGTTAATGGATTAAATGCACCAATCAAGAGATGGAGAGTTGAAGATTGCATAAGAAAACAAAACCCATCAATATGCTGCCTACAAAAGGCACACCTCAGAGATAAAGACAAAAATAGACTAAAAAATCAAAAGTTGGAAAAAGATATATCAAGCAAATGGCAACTGTAAAAGTGCAGGAGTGGCAATATTAATTTCTGATCAAATTGACTTTAAGACAAAAACCACCATA
>NW_006921664.1:573101-573764 GCF_000298275.1 Orycteropus afer afer | reverse complement strand
GGATAAGCAAAGCACTATTGAAGAAGAAAAACAAAGTAGGAGGTCTCACTCTGCCGGATCTCAAAACCTACTACACAGCCACAGTAGTCAAAACTGTCTAATATTGGTTTAATGACAGATTCATAGACCAATGGAATAGAATTGAGAACCCAGGAATAGATCCATCTACCTATAGTCAGCTGATCTTTGACAAAGGGCCAGAATCCATTAAATGGGGAAGAGAATGTTTGTTTAATAAATGGTGCTGGCAAAACTGGAGAGCCATTTGCAGAACAATGCAACTGGATCTGTACCTCACACCATACACAAAAATGAACTCCAGGTGGATCAAAGACTTAATGTGAAACCTAAAACTATACAGTTCCTCAAGGAAAAAGTAGGGGCTAATTTAAGGGCCCTAATATATGGCATAAATAGACTATCAAGCATAACTCAAAATGCACAGATAGCAGAAAAGAAACCAGATGATTGGGACCTTCTAAAAATTAAATTTTTTATGTGGTTCCAAAGACTTCTCCAAAAGAGTCAAAAGAGAACCTACAGATTGGGAAAAAAATATTTGGTACTGACATATCTGACAAGGGACTTATCACTAGAATTTATAGAAAACTCCAACACCTCAATAACAAAAAGACAAACAATCCAATTAAAAAATGGGCAGAA
>NW_006921664.1:571215-572513 GCF_000298275.1 Orycteropus afer afer | reverse complement strand
TGCCTTAGACACTATGTTACCAGAGCTCCTTAGCAAATGTAAAAAATGACAAGAGAAAAGAACTGAACAAAAGATTTCAAAGAGCAGCTCTAGAAGGCAAAGTTAATTATTATAATGAAATGTGCAAAGACCTGGACTTAGAAAGCCAAAAGGGAAAAACATGCAATGCATTTCTCAAGCTGAAAGAACTGAAGAAAAAATTCAAGTCTCGAGTTGCAATATTGGAAGATTTCATGGGCAATATATTGGATGCAGGAAACATCAAAAGAAGATGGAAGGAATACAGAGTCACTGTAATGAAAATAATTGGTCACACTTCATCCATTTCAAGCAGTTGAATATGAGCAAGAACAAATGTATTAAAGGAAAAAGTTGAAGCTGTGCTAAAGGAATTGACAAAGGACAACGCTCCAGGAATTGATGGAATAGCCATTGAGACATTTCAACAAACAGATGTTGTGTTGGAGCACTCACTTGGCTATGGCAAGAGATTTGGAAGACAGCTACCTGGCCAACTGACTGGAAAAGATCTCTATTTGTACCCATTCCAAAGAAAGGTAAGCCCACAGAATGTAGAAATTATCAAACAATATCATTATTATCACATGCAAGTAAAATCTTGCTGAAGATAATTCAAACACCTTTGTAGCAGTATATTGACAGACAACTTCCGGAAATGCAAGCTGGATTCAGAAGAGGATGTGGAATGAGAGATATCATTGCTAACATCAGATGGGTCTTGGCTGAAAACACAGAAAACTAGAAAGATGCTCAGTTGTGTTTTATTGACTATGAAAAAGCATTTGATTCTGTGGATTATGACAATTTATGGATAACATTAAGAAGAATGGGAATTCCAGAAAACTTGATTGTGCTTATCAGGAATCTGTATATAGATGAAGAGGCTGTTATTTGAAAAGAACAAGGGTACACTGCATGGTTTAAAATCAGGAAGTGAGTGTGTCAGGGTTCTATCATTTCACCATACTTATTCAAACTGTATGCTGAACACATAATCCAAGAATCTGGACTATATAAAGAATAAGGTGTCTTCAGCATTGGAGGAACACTCATTGATAACCTGCAATATACAGACAACACAACTTTGCTTGCTGTACATGAGGATTACTTGAAGTACTTACTGATGAAGATTAAAGACTTCAGTCTGCAGTATGGATTATGTCTCAACATAAAACAAGAATCCTCACAAATGGACCTATAAGAAGAATCACAATAAATCTAGAAAACATTGAAGTTGTGAAGATTTCATATTACTCAGCTCCGCAATCAACAACAAT
>NW_006921664.1:570152-571110 GCF_000298275.1 Orycteropus afer afer | reverse complement strand
TTCCATAGTGATACAGCCTCGGAAACCCATCGAGGGGCCACTATGAGCCAGATCCTACTTGATGGCAAATATAACCAGAACAACCCAATCCATGACATTATCAATCACCTCATATGCATATGTTTTTGATGTCAGGTGCCATCGAGTCTTTTCGGACTCATAAGGACCCCATGTACAGCAGAACGAAATACTATCTGGTCCTGTGCCAGTGCCATGATCCTTGCTATACCTGAGCCTGTTGTAGATACTGTGTCAATCCATCTTGTTGATGGCTTTCCTCTTTTTCACTGACCATCCACTTTACCAATCATGATATCCTTGTCCAGGGAGTGGTCCCTTTTACAACATGACCAAAATAGGTGAGACAAAATCTGGCCATTCTTGCTTCCAAGGAGCATTCCAGCTTTACTTCTTCCAGGACAGATGTGTTAGTTCTTTTAGCAGTCCATGGTACTTTCAGCATTCTTCACAAACACCACAACTCAAAAGCATCAACTCTTTGGTCTTCCTTACTCCTGATTTATTGTCCAGCTCTCACACGCATAACAGATGATTGAAAATACCATAGTTTGTATTAGTTGCACCTTAGTCTTCAAGGAAATATTTTTGCTCTTTAGAACCTGAAAAAGGACTTTTGCAGCAGATTTGCCTAGTGCTGTATGTTGTTTGATATCTTGAATGCAGCCTCCGTTGGTGTTGATTGTAGAACAAAATAATATGAAGTCTTTGACAGCTTCAGTATTTTCTCCATTTATTGTGATGCTGCTTGTGATGGAGCTGTGTGTCAACTTAGCTGAACCCCAGTTCTGTGTGGCTGTTCCCATGATGGGATCAGATGACTGTGTTCTGAGTGGCCAGTCTGCCCAAGGGGAGTTTCCCTAGGGGTGTGGCCTGCTTCCAAGATATCCAGGGACATCCTGGGAAGAACCACATTCCTGGAGAGATTGGAATCCTGGTG
>NW_006921664.1:568310-569602 GCF_000298275.1 Orycteropus afer afer | reverse complement strand
TCCAGCTTCTCAGATTAGTTGCACTGCTTACAGATTGAGTAAGTATGGTGTGGTAGCCTAAATTGTATGTCAATTTGGTTGGGCCTGGCTGAGTGACTAGGCAGCTGGTGGTAGTTATTCCACATGATGAGACTAGCAATCAACTCCGTGATGGGATCTACCACAAGCAACTGAGTAGCTAGCTTTGGGTATGTGGTCTGCTTGCCATATAAGAAGCAGCAGCTTTAGGAATGGTATCTAGCTTATGGCATGCTTGAACCCTGCATGTAGCTGATTCAATGTTCAGCAGCCAGCCATGCTCTGCCAACCTTGGGACTATCAATGCACTTGAATTAATGGCCTGCCGTGAAGTTTTCTATCAGGACTGTGACATTTTATTTGTTGACCTTGGGTTTATTAGCCCCAGCAACCAGTAGTTAGCTGAGTGAAGAGATGCCTCTAGCTTTAGTGGGCCAGAAGCAAGAGCCAGAGTTGAACTCCAACTTTGAAGGACTTTCACACATCCCCTAGAGCCTGGCACTTTGAACTTGGACTTCTAGCCTCCAGAACTGTAAGAGAATAAACTCTTGTTTGTCAAACCATCCCATTTGTGGTATATACTTGTCAGAGCAGAACTAGGTAACCAGAACCAAATATGATACTGAGAGTGGGGTCCTTTGAAAATGATATTGAAAAAAAGGCATTGGCCAGATCAATAGCTGCGTACCAACTACCAGGAGATGTACTAATTTGCTCAAGCAATGAAACCACATCAGGAACAGCAGCTGCAATTGGAGTCACCACCTGATTAAATTTATGATAATCTACTGTCATTCTCCAAGATCCATCTTTTTGCAGAGGCCAAATAGGTGAATTAAATGTGGATGTGGTGGGAATCACCACCCTTGTATCCTTCAAGTCCTTGATGGTGGCAGTAATCTCTGCAACCCCTCTAGGGATGAGGTATTGCTTTTGTTTGCTATTTTTCTAGGTAGAGGCAGTTCTAATGACTTCCACTTGGCTTTTCCTACCATAATAGGCCTTACTCCACATGTCAGGGACCCAATGTGGGAATTCTGCCAATTGCTCAGTATGTTGATTTCAATTATACATTATGGAACTGGGGAAATCTCTACAGGATGGGTTTAGGGACTCCTTGGACCCACTGTGAGAGGCACTTGAGCTAAGACTCCATCAATAACTTGACCTCCATATGCCCCTACTCTGACTGGTGGGCCACAATGATGCTTTGAGTCTCCTGGAATTAGTATCAGTTCAGAGCCTACTCTGACTGGTGGGCCACAATGATGCTT
>NW_006921664.1:566149-567940 GCF_000298275.1 Orycteropus afer afer | reverse complement strand
ACAACAACAACAACAACAAACTGACTCAAGTCTGGGAACTGATTGAGAGGCTGTGACTGTATTCTGAGGATTCAATCTAGGCTGCTGTTCATGTAACTTAGAATTCTTCTGTCTATACAGATCTAGTAAATATTTAGTAGGTTTGCCATTCATTTCACTCCTAGGAACACCATACTTAAGTAGCCAATGCCATAATTCCATGTGAGTCAGAGTATTGTGATTACAGTTGCAACTCTACTGTCCATTATGGTAACCATGTCCACCTTGTCTTTGTTGATTACCTGCTGTCACTTGGCCCCTACTACCATGGCGTACAATCACTCTCATCGTAGTTAAGTGTCTTAGTTCAATTAGGGCAGTTCCCACTGTCAAATCCAGCTTACATAAAATAGCAATCACAGTAGTCTTCAAGGATGCTGGGGCTCCCTCACAAATTTATTCCTCACCGTACTGGTGAAAGGTGTGTCCTCTGGACTCTCCATTTCTGGCTCTACAGGTATAAGCTGATAAATTCATTCTAACATGTAAATTTCCCTAAGATTCTGGATACCTTCTTCTACATTATGCCAGGCAGTTCTGGTACTTTGACTTGACTTAAGGTACCTATCACATAATCCATGCTTCAGTAACCAACCAAATAAACAATTAGATCCTTTCCTAACCTCTACAGCTGAAATATTGAATGAAGAATCCATACTTAGTGGGCCTAAGTCAATAAACTCAGACTGATCCAATGTTACATTCCTTGCACCTTTATTCCACACCCTCAGTAGCCATTCCCAGACATATTCTCCAGGTTTTGGTCTGCAAATGTTAGCAAAATCAAGTAGATCTTTTTGAGTACAGCATACCATCTCCTCAGTCACACTTTGAATTTCACCTTTTGGGGCTCACTTGGACTTAACTTTAATTATAGGTCTACCAGCAACAATGGGTGGTTGTGGAAGTTTCTGAGAACATTCAGCAATGTCTTCAATGACATCTACTCAGGCAATGACCCAGCAAGAACAGTTGGCTTAATCCCATCAGACTGAGGTAGAAGGAGTAGTGGTTTTATAGTAATCCCTTCAGATGGGAGGGATTCAACAGGATTTACAGGCTTCATATCCTCATCTTCCTGACTATCTTCCCATATGTCCTTATTCTACATTTCAGGATCCCATTTTTTTTTTTCCTCAATCAATGCCCTCACTTTAACTTCAGACACCATACTGGGTGGCAATTCAATTGCCATTGTAATTCAGCCAACTTTACAATAAGACTCTGGGCTTGGTTTTCAGCATTATCAGCTTAGTTCCTAGAAGAAATAAGGCTTTTTTTCATAGTACAACTGGAAACATTGAGGTCTTCTATGTGGTGCTTGAACTGTGACTCAGCAGACCTGAATTCATCTTGCTCTTTCACCACTTTGTCTGGTGTAAGTAGGACCAACCAACCAGCCTCCTTATACTCCTCATGTTGATAAAATTGCAGAAAAATATCAAATATGCAATCACCCAAAGCCTCACTCTCAAAAGTACTTGATCTATTGGCAATGCTATTTTGCATATTAATGTTGCCACCTCACTCCACGGATGAGCAGGGTCCTCATTACAAATGGAGGCAGAGTCACCAGCGCCTTTACAATTAACCATATTATAGAATCAAAACAGAATCAGTGAGAACCAATTTAGGAAACCCATCCTTATGATTTTGTCTCTCTGGTAGCATAGTGGCTAAAGCACTTGACTGCTAACCAGAAGGCTGGCGGTTCAAACCCACCAGCCACTCCTCAGAAGGAAGGTTGGGCAA
>NW_006921664.1:549715-565959 GCF_000298275.1 Orycteropus afer afer | reverse complement strand
CCTTGGGTTTCTGAGGCAGTATCACTATGGAAGTAGATTGCCCCATCTTCCTTCTGAGGAGTGGCTGGTGGGTTTGAACTACCAGACTTCTGGTTAGCAGTCATGTGCCTTAGACACTATGCTACCAGAGCTCCCATATATACATATACATATAAGAAAAATAAATTTATCTTAGGAAAATGGCTCACAGAGTTATAGAAGCTGACAAGTCCCAAGTTCTTGGATCAAAAATCAAGCTGGAGGCTTTTCCCAACTCACGCAGCTACAGGGGTTGATGAGCTCAAGATGGCAGGCAGTGCACTGGCTGTTGACTACAACAAATGATGAATCCAATATCTCCAGGCTGAATGGTGGATTGTTCACTCACAGACAACTGCAGGCAGCACAACAGGATCCCAATCCACAGAACAGTGTCTCTTTTCCCAGGATGTCAATAAATATATTGTAAATAGGCCATATCCCTAGGGAAACTCCCTTTTAATTGATTGGCTGCTCAAAACATATACATCCATTCTCATCATGGGAATAATCCATATCACAACTGCTTAAACAACACAAAATTATGGTTCAGCCAAGTGGACACACAGCTACAACTGTCATAAATGGTTCAAGAATACAACCCTGATACACTCCCTTCTTGATTTTAAACCATGCTGTGTCTCCTTGTTCTGTTTGAACAACAACTTCCTGGTCTATGTACAGGTTCCCTATGAGTACAATTACGTGCTCTGGAATTCCCATTCTTTCCAATGGCATTGATAATTTGTTATGATCCACACAATCGAATGCTTTTGTGTAGCCAAAACACCCAAGTAAACATCTTTTTCATATTATTTGCTTTCACCCAGGATTCATCTGATGTCAGCAATGATATTCTTCATTTCACATCCTCTTCTGAATCCAGCTTACAGTTCTCTGTCAATATATTGCTACAACCATTTTTAAATTATCTTCAATAAGACTTTACTTGCTTGGAATATTGATGATATTGTTTGATAATTACCATATTCTATGGGATTATCTTTCTTTTGAATGGGTATAAATATGGATCTCTTCCAGTCAGTTGGCCCAGTAGCTGTCTTCCAAATCTCTTGGCATAGTCAAGTGAGTGTCTGCAGTGCAGCATCCTTTTGTTTAAACATCTCAAGGGTACTGTCAATTCCTGGAGCCTTGTTTTCTGCCACTTCCTTCAGTGCAGCTTTGATTTCTTCCTTCATTACCATTGGTTCTTGATCACATGCCACCTCCTGAAATGGATGACCATTTCTTTTAGGTACAGTGACTCTGTATTCCTTCCTTCATTTGATGTTTCCTGCACCATTCAATATATTACCCATATAATCTTTCAATATTTCAACTTAAGGCTTGAATTTTTTCTTCAGTTCTTTCAGCTTGAGAAACCAAGCGTATTCTTCCCATTTGGCTTTCCAACTCTATGTCTTTGCACATTTTAATATAACAATTAACTTTGTCTTCTTGAGCTGCTTTTTGAAATCTTCTGTTCAGCTCATTTATCTTGTCATTTCTTCCATTTGATTTAGCTACTCTCCATTCAAGGGCAAGTTTCAGAGTCTTTTCTGACATCCATTTTGATCTTTTCTTCCTTTCCTGTTTTTGAATGACCTTTTGCTTTCTTCATGGAAGATGTTCTTGATATCATCCCACAATTCCTCTGGTTTTTGGTCATTGATGTTCAACGCATCAAATCTATTCTTTAAATGGTCTCTAAATTCAGGAGGAATATATTCAAGGTCATGTTTTGGTTCTTGTGAACTTGTTTTAATTGTCTTCAACTTCAAGTTGAACTTGCATACAAGAAGTTAATGGGCTGTTCCACAATCAGCTTTTGGCCTTGTTTTAGCTAAACATATTGTTGAGCTTTTGTATCGCCTCTTGCCATAGATGTGATCAATATGATTCCTGTGTGTTCCATCTGGTGAAGTCCACATATACAACTGCTGTTTGTGTTGTTGAAAAAATATATTTTCAATGAATAAGTGGTTGGTCTTCCAATATTCTATTATGCAATCTCCAGCATTATTTCTCTCAACAAGGCCATATTTTCCAACTACTGGTGATTCTTCTTTCTTTTTAACTTTTGCATTCCAGTCACCAATGATAATCAGCACATCTTGATTGCATGTTTGGTCAAATTCAAACTGTAGAATTTGGGAAAAATTTTCAATTTTCTCATCTTTGGCTTTGGTGGTTGGTGTATAAATTTGAATAATAGTAGTAGTAACTGGCCTTCCCTGTAGGTGTATGAATATTATCCTATCAGTGACAGCATTGTACTTCAGGATAGATCTTAATACATTCTTTGTGATACTGAATGCCGTACCATTCCTCTTCAATTTGTCATTCCCAGCATAGTAGATCATATATTTGTCTGATTCAAACTGGCCAAAAACAATCCGTTTCAATTCATTAATTCCTAGGATATCAATCTTCATATGTTCCATTTCATTTTTGACAACTTCCAATTTTCCTAGATTCATAATTAATATATCCCAAGTTCTGATTATCAATGGATGTTTACAGCTGTTTTTTCTCATTTTGAATCATGCCACCTCAGCAAATGGAGGTCTTAAAAGCTTTCCTTCATCTCTATCAGTGAGGTCAGCTCTACTCTGAGGAGGGAGCTCTTTCCCAGTCATATTTTGAGTGTCTTTTGACCTAAAGGCCTCATCTTCCAGCACTATATCAGCCAGTGTTTCAGGGCTATTCAAAAAGTTATCTAGTAATATATCAGACAGTGTTTCCCTGCCATTCATAAGGTTTTCACTGGACAATTCTTTGAGAAGTGAATGGCCTCTTCCTTCTTCCTAGTCTGTCTCAGTCTGGAAGCTCTGCTGAAACCTATCCACCACAGCAACCCTGCCAGCATTTGAGACACCAGTGTCACAGCCTCCAGCCTCACAGCAACATACAAGCCACCACAGTATGACAAAGTGACCGACAAATTCATCTTTAGTTGTTTCAAACCACTCTGCTCACTTCCTGGCCTTCTACCTACCTGTGCCAGGATTTGGCCCTGGCTTCCTGCTGCCTGCCTGTGGGCTCTCTCCTTACCTGTTCCAGCCATCCAGTGTCCTTGTCCTTCACTATAACTCTTGGCATAGACAGATGAGTGCATTCAGCATTGCATCATTTTGTTGAAATACCTTTTCTTAGTTATCTAGTGCTGCTTGTGTTTATGAGAGCTGGACAATGAACAAGGAAGGCTGAAGAAGATTTGATGCTTTTGAGTTGTGGTGTTGGCAAAGAATACTGAAAGTACCATGGACAGGCAATATAATAAACAAATCTGTTCTGGATGAAGGGCAGGTGGAATTATCCTTGGAAGTGAGAATGGGCAGACTTCGTCTGACCTACTTTGGTCATGTTGTCAGAAGGGACCATGATCTGGAGAAGGATATCATGTTTGGTAAAGTAGAGGGTCAGCAAAGAAGGGGAAGGTCCTCAACGAGATGGACTCACACCATGGCTGCAATGATGGGTTCACAGGACAGGGCAGTATTTCATTCTATTATTTATAGGGTTGCCATGAGTCAAAGCCAACTTGATGGCGCCTAACAACAACAACAACCATGTAGAGAGATACAATTAATTTTTTAAAATTAATATTTTATCTTTGAACCTTTTTTAAGCATTTGCTTTTTCTAATATATTTTAATGGATTGAAATGGGCTTATTGCTAATTTTAATCAGGCACTATAGTACAAGACAAATTTTTGTCTAAAATTAAACACCTAAAATGATTAGAGAAAAAATATTACTTTGCTAATAATATATGTTAATAATAATGTTTGCTAACCCAGCAATTTTACAAATAAACTAATATAATTTTCATGTAAACTTAGAAAATTCACAGAATACAAAGTTAATATAAATATCAATTTTATTTTTCTTAAATAGCAGCACATAATTTGCAAAATTAAGTACATATTCCACTTACAGAAACATAAAAACTTTATAAATAAATCTAACAATATTGTCTAAGAATACTACAGTAAAACCATGAAGTATTGCCAAAGAAATTAAATAATATCTACACAAATGGAGAACAATAACATTTTTATTAGGTAAAGGCTTAATATTTTAAAGATACTTGTTTTGGTTACCTACTGCCACTCTGACAGGAATATACCACAAATGGGTGGCTCAGACAATCAGGGATTTATTCTCTTACAGTTTTAGAGGCTGTAAGTCCAAGTTCAAGATGCCAGGGTCTAGGGGCTAGTGAAAGCTGCTTGACCTTGGGCTTCAGCTCTGCCTCTTACTCCAAGCCCACTGAAGCTAGAGGCATGTCTTCACTCAGGTAACTGCTGGATGCTGAGGCTGGCAAACCCAAGGTTGACATGTGAAAAAACACAGTCCTGATATTATAAAACCACATGGCAGACAATTTATTCAAGTTCATTAAGTCCCAAGATTAGTAGAGCATGGCAGGCTGCTGAATGAATACTTGGCTACATTCGGGTTCCAAGTATGCCCAAAAGATGGTGACCTTCTTCAAAGTTTCTTCTTATATACAGGAAACAGCCCACATCCCTAAAGCAGCTACTCAGCTGCTCCAGTAGATTCCACTATGGGATTAATTAACAATCTCACCATGGGTAATAACTAAACCAACTCCCCAGCCACTTGAAACCAGGATCAGCCATGCTGACACACTACCTTAACTACCACAATATTAATAGTCTATAAATTAATCTATTGAAATATAAAAAAATAACAATAATAACAAGTCCATTGTTATCAGGTTAATTCCAACTCCTGTTGACACAATGTGTTATAGAATGGAACTGTTTTGTAGTTTTTGTTGTTGTTTTATTTTGCTTTTTGTTTTGCAATAAATTATTTTAGTTGTTGGTGAGAATATAAACCGTAGAACATAGACCAGTGCAAAAGTTCTACGTACAATTCAGGGAGATTTATTATATTCTTCAAATTGTGCATTCATTTTTACCTCCTTTTCTAAAATTTTCTTCAACTATTAATATGAACTCACCGCCCCCTAAATTTCCTATTTAATCTTTTGAGTTGCTATTGCACAATGTTCAAGGCAGACATTCTTAGCTACTTACTTTGAACTACTGTTGTGTTTTAGGAGACTTCAGGGATATTTTTGGCTTAAGGTTTAGAGATTATTTTGGGGCAACAGTTTAAGGATTCATTCAACCTTCATGGCTGGACAAATTGTGGATTCCATGAGAATCTGAATATATGTTTGACACTTTCCATTCTTTAATCAGAATTCCTCTATCAGATCTTTGGTCAGTGTATTCATTAATTACATTTGGGCATCATCCTGTTCTTGTCTCATAGCAAAGGAGGCAGTTTTCATGGCAGCAATAGCCACACATTCCTTTCCTTCCTCCTATTCATGATTCTCCTTCTGTCTCTCTTTCTCCAGTTGTATAGAGACCAATTGAAATGCCTTGGACAGCCCCTTGCAAGCTTTTAAGATCCAGGCACTACACATTGAGCTATGATATAGAACAGAAACACTAAACACTATATTAGGCCAATTAACAGGCATATCTCATGGAACCATGACTGGAAACCTCCAAATCAAGAAATCAAAACCCATGAAGTATTCAGTATGTAAGTAGCTCCAGCATCTTCTCTTTTTTGTTGTTTTTATTGTATACATATATACATACCTAAGGTTGGGCAATCTACTCCCATAGTGATACTGCTTTGGCAACCCAAGGAGGGGTTGCTATGAGTCAGGTCCTACTCGATGGCATATAACAACAATAACATATCTATATCATCTATATCTATTTCTTTCTAAATATCATCTATCATCTATCTATCTATCATCTATCATTTATCACATTTGCCAATTCAAATTTTTATAGGTATACATCTTATGACAGCCATTACATGAATCAGCTGTGCAAACTGTCATTAATCAATGTATGTTTCTCATCCCATAAACTGAAAATCAGTACTCCATAAACAATTATACCCAATTTTTCCCTTCCTCATGTTCCTGGTAACTACTGATAAACTTTGGTATCTATATATTTGCCTGTTATTGTCTTTCTATGTAAGTGGTGTCATACAATATTTGTCCTTTGGTGAATTACTTACTTCCTCAGAATAAGGACTTCAAGCTCCATCCATGCTACAGCATGTATCAAGTACTAATTTCTCTTAATGGCTGAGTAGTATTCCATTGTTTGTATGTAACATATATATATATATATATATATATATATATATATATATATATTTAATTCATTTATCCTTTGAGGGGAATTTTGGTTGTTTCTACCTTTGGTTTTTATGAATAATACTGCAGTCAACAGTGCTGTACTTGTGGCTGTGTGCATTGCAGCTTTCAAAGTTATTTGGGTATTCTAGCAGTGGAATTGTTGGATCGTATAATAGTTCTATTTTTTAATTTATGAGGAACTACCACAGTGTTTTCTACAAAAGTTGGAACATTTTTTTTATTACTACCAGCAATGGGCTAAAATTCTAATTTCCTTATCTCACCAACAGTTTTATTTTCTGCTTTTTTTTTTTTTTTTTTAATTTTAGTCATCTTGCTAAAAGGGAAATAATGGTGGTATCTAATTACGGAGTTTGATTTTCATCTGTCGACAGCTAAAGATGCCCAGAATCATTTAATATGTTTGGTGGCCACAAATGTTCTCTTTGGTGAAATGTCCATTCAAGTTATTTGACTTTTTTTTTTTTTAATTGGGTTAATTTTTGTTGTTAGGTTGTCAAAGTTTTATAAGTATTTTGGTTATTAGATTATTGTACTCCCTAGGGTTTTCATGGATCTATTCTTTTTTTAAAAAAAATGTTTATTGTGATTTCAATGAAAGTTTACAGAACAAATTTACTTTTCCTATAGCAGCTCTCATGACATTGAATGTAATTTCCCACAACCCAACAGCTGCCCTTCCACTTCTTCCCCATAGTTACCTCTTCCCTATGCCCTTCCCTCCAATGAACTCCTGCTCCCTGAGCTCTTTGTCTGTACATACATAACCTTTCTATTCTCCCATGATTGATCTCTTCAAGAAGTGTCTCTACGTAATGTAAATGTTCAGCTCATATGCATGTGTTTTGTTTGGCTGGTAGCTACAGGAGTGAGTTTAATTCCAGACATGAAGGCCAGCTTGGGGATATAGTCTCAGGGGTTCCACCAGACAAGCAAACCTACTCTCTTGTTTTTTCTTTATAATTTTCAGTTTTGTTTCACATTGTTCTCCCTTCTATCCAGGATCTCCTACATAGATCTCCCTTTGAGTGGTTCACAGTGGTA
The DNA here is from genome assembly GCF_000298275.1 of Orycteropus afer afer. Taxonomy (NCBI): domain Eukaryota; kingdom Metazoa; phylum Chordata; class Mammalia; order Tubulidentata; family Orycteropodidae; genus Orycteropus; species Orycteropus afer. The sequence goes on along the minus strand of NW_006921664.1, from coordinate 558,665 downwards.
TCTGGGCATCTTCTAATTCTTCTGGTCTCATAGTTGTATAGGCTGAGGATCGTATGGTGTTTTAGTCTCTTGGACTAATTGTCTCCATGTGTCTTTGCTTTTCTTCATTCTTCTTTACTCTGGATGAGGAGAGACCCATCTTTCATCTAGATGGCCACTTGCAAACTTTGAAGATCTCAGTCTCTATTTGCCAAAGTAGGATGTGGAACAGTGTTTTTATGTAGTATGTTATGCCAGTTGGGCTTGATGTCCCCTGTGACCATGGTCCTGAGCCCACAGGTGCAAGTAATTGCTCCCTCTGGGTAGTTGGCTGTGACCAAGAGGAGAATACAACCTTGTCCCTTGTTAGCTTTACTATATACCTGGAAATTCTTACAGAACATAAAAATACACTTGTGGAAACATTGTCAGACAATCCTATGCTCACTCTCCCAGCATAGACATACCTAATTGTTCGGCCTGTCCATCCATCTATCCCCCTGTTGGTCAATGTTTGCCATCATTGACAATGCAGTACTCTACATACAAAAGGGTTCATCTTTGTCGTCTGTAACTCCCATGACCTCTCTATGTCTTCCTCTTCTTCAATGTCACGTGCTGATCACTCACAGTTGGTACATTGCCCTTCTCTTCACCCAAATCAATACCTATCTCTACCTATGTAACAGCATTTCCTCCCCTCCCCTCCTACCTTTCATAACTAACAAAGAAATTTTTTTTCCATATGTAAACCTTTCCTTGACTTTTTACAATAATGGACTAACACAATATTTGTCCTTCTGTGATTGACTTATTTCACTCAGTGTAATGCCCTCCAAATTCATCCATGTTACCTGGTGTTTTGCAGATTCTATGTTATTCTTTAGGGCTGCATAGTATTCCACTGTGTGTATAGACCACGGTTTGGATATTCATTTTTCTGTTGATGGGTACTTGGGTAGTTTCCATCTCTTTGCTATTGTAAATAGTGCTGTGATGAACAAGGGTGTGCATATATCTGCTTTTGCCCTGGCTATCACTTCTTCAGGATATGTACCTAGTAATGGAATTGCTGGGTCAAATTGTATATATAATTCCAACTTTCGGAGAATTGCCATACTGCATTCCTCAGTGGTTGTATCATTTGACAGACCCACCAGCAGTGTATGAGAATCCCAGTCTATGCATCCTCACCAGCATTTGTTATTTTCTGTCTTATAGAGCATTACTACAAGTGCTGGAGCAAGATGGTATCTCATTCTTGTTTTGATTTGCATCTCTCTAATGGCTAATGATCATCAGTGTTTCTTCATATGTTTTTGGCCAACTGAATAGCCTCTTTAGTGAAGTGTCTATTCATATATTCTGACCATTTTTCAATTGAATTATTTGTCTTTATGTTGTTGAAGTGTTGGCATTTTCTATAAATTCTAGACATAAGTCCTTTGTCAAATATGTCATTATCAAATATATTTTTCCGAATCTGTAGGTTCTCTTTTGACTCTTTTGGAGAAGTCTTTGGAAACACATAAAATTTTAATTTTTAGAAAATCACATTCATCTAGTTTCTCTTCTGCTCTTTGTGCATTTTGGGTTTGCTTGATAGTTTATTTCTGCCATATATTAGGACCCCTAAATTTGCCCTAATTTTTCCTTGAGGAACTTCATAGTTTTAGGTTTCACATTTAAGGTTTTGATCGACCTGGAGTTAGTTTTTGTGTATGGTGTGAGGTACAGATCTTATTTCATTTTTGTGCAAACAGATATCCAGTTTTGCCAGTACCATTTATTAAACAAGCAATCTCTTCCCCATTGAATGGATATCTGCTCTTTATAAAAGATCAGCTGACCAGAGGTCAATAGGTCTATTTCTGGTTCTCTATTCTACTTAATTGGTCTATGTGTCTGCCATTCTACCAATATCAGGCAGTTTTGAATACTATGGCTATATAATAGGTTTTAAGATTTAGGAAGGTGAGACCTTCAACTTTGTTCTCCTTCTTCAATAATGCTTTGCTTATTTGAGGTCTCTTTCTTTCCATATAAAGTTAGTGATTGGTTTTTCCATATCCTTAAAGAATGTTGATGGAATTTGGATTGGGATTGCATTGAATGTATTGATTGCTTTGGGTAGTATTGACATTTTCACAATGTTCAATCTTCCTATCCATGGGCATGGTATGTTCTTTCATTTATGTAATCTCTTATGGTTTCTTGAAGTAGCCTTTTTTAGTTTTCTTTCTATAGGTCTTTTGTGTCCCTAGTAAAATTTATTCCCAAGTATTTTATATTTTTGTAGTTATTGTAAATGGTGGGAGCTCTGGTGACGTAGTGCCTAAGGCATTTGACTGCTAACCAGAAGGCTGGTGGTTCACACCCACCAGCCACTCCCCAGAAGGAAGATTGGACAATCTACTCCTGTAGTGATACCACCTCAGAAACCCAAGGAGGGATCACTATGAGTCAGATCCAATTCCATGGCAGTGGTTATGTTTTTTGCATTTTTATTGTAAATGACATTGATTTACTTATTTTATTTTATGTATTTTATTTTTTGCCAGCAATCCCTTTCTGGTGTAGAGGTACTGATTTTTCAATGTTGATCTTGGACCCTGTCACTGTGCTAAATCTCTCAATTAGTTCCAGTAGATTTTTTACTCAGTCTCTTGGGTTTTCTAAGTATAGGTTCATATCATCAGCAAATAGAGATAGATTGACTTCTTCCTTACCAATTTGGATGCCTTTGATTTCCCTTTCTTACCTTAATGGCCTGGCTAGAACATCTGGTACAATGTTGAATAGAAGTGGTGATAGAGGGCATCCTTGTCTGGTTCCTGGTCACAGGAGAAATGGTTTCAATCTCTCACCATTGAGAAAAATGTTGGCTGTTGGTTTTTCATAGATGCCCTTTATTGTGTTGAGGAATGGCCCTTCTATTCCCATTTTGCTGAGTGTTTTGATAGGAATGGGTATTGGATATTATCAGATGGCTTTTCTGCATGAATTGATATGATCATGTGCTTCTTCTCCTTTGTTTTATTTATGTGGTGGATGATGTTGATTGTTTTTTCAGTTTTGAACCATCCTTGCCTATCTGATATGAAACCTACTTGGTAATAATGAATCACTTTTATATTTATTTATGATATATTGTTGGAGTCTACTGGCTATTTGTCGATGATTTTTGCATCTATATTCATGAGAGATATTGTTCTGCAGTTTTCCTTTTGAGTGATATCTTTACCTGGTTGTGGCATCAAGGTTGTTTGCTTCATAAAATGAATTTGGAAAGAATCCATTCTTTTCTATGTTTTGGAATATTTTGAGTAAGATTGGTGTCAGTTCTTCTCTGAAGATTTGGTAGAATTCTCCTGTGAAACTGTCTGGGCCAGGACTTTTTTTGTTGACAATTTTTTATGACCTGTTCAATTTCTTCTTCCATTACAGTTCTGATTAACTTTTCCACCTCACTCTGGATTAGTTTAGGTAAGTAGTGTGTTTCTAGAAATCTTTCCTTTTCTTCCAGATTTTCAAATTTATTGGAGTACAATTATTTGTAGTATCATGATATTATCCTTTTTTATTTCAGTTAGTTCTGTTTTTATGTTGACCATTTCATTTCTTATTCATGTTATTTGTATTTTATCTCTTTTTGTCTTTGTTAAATTTGCCAGTTCTTTGTCAATTTTATGAATCTTTTCAAACAACCAGCTTCTAGTCTTGTTGTTTTTTTCTATTGTCTATTTTCTGTTTCATTGATTTCTGCTCAAAGCTTTATTATTATTATTATTTATTGTTATTATTATTATTATTATTTCCTTCCTTCTGGTGACTGGAAGCTTTTCTTGCTGTTCTTTTTCTAATTGTTGGTGATGTTGGTTTAATGTACTGATTTTGGCTCTTCTTTTTTTTGATGTGTGCATTTATTGCTGTAAATTGGTCTCTGATCACTGCTTTTGCTGTGTCTCAAAGATTTTGGTATGTTGTGTTTTCATTCTCATTTGTTTCAAGGTTTTTTTTTTTTTAAATTTATATTTATATTATGATTTGGGTGAAAGTTTACAGAACAAGTTCACTTTCTGTACAATTTCCCACAATGCAACAGCTTCCCTCTTACTTCCTCCCCATACTTAACTCTTTGCTGTGCCCTTCCCTCCCATGCATTTCTATCCCCCAAGCTGTCTCCCTGTACATGTGCAGCTTTTCTATTCTCACATGATTGATCTCTTCAAGGAGTGTATCTACCTAATGTAATTGTTCAGCTCATATCCCTGTCTTTTGTTTGGCTGGAAGTCACAGGAGCGGGTTCAATGCCAGACCTGAAGAGCAGCTAGGGCCCATACTCTCCGTGGTTCCATCAAGCTCTATCAGACCAGCAAAACTGGTCCTTTTTTTTTATTTTTTCAAGTTTTTGAGTTTTGTTCCACATTGTTCTCCCACTCTATCCAAGATCTCTTACAGAGATCTCCCTCTGAGGGGTTGACAGTGGAAACCAGGCACCCTGTAGCTCTTCTGGTCTCATAGTCGTACAGGCTGAGAATGGCATGGGATACCAGTCACTTGGACTAATTGTTTCCATGCATCTTTGGTTTTCTTCATTCTTCTTTGCTCTGAATGAGGAGAGACCCATTGTTACATATAGATGGTCACTTGCAAACTTTTAAGATGCTGGTCACTACTAACCAATGTAGGATATGGAACAAGGTTTTGGGTAGTATGTTATGCCAATGGACCTCGATGTCCCTGATTCAAATTTTTTAATTTCATTCTTTTATTTCTTCTATTACCCAATTGTTCTAAAGAAAGTTGTGTTCAGTTTCCATGTGTTTGCTCTTTTTCTGTTGATCTTCCTGTTGTTGATTTCTAATTTGATAGCATTGTGATCTGAGAAGATGGTGTGCAGTATTTTAATGTTTTAAAATTTATTCAGGCTGGCTTTATGGCCTGACATATGGTCTATCTTGGAGAATGTTCCATGTGCACCTCAAAAAATGTATATTGTGCTGTTGTTGGGTGAAGTGCTCTGTAAATGTCTATAAGGTCAAGTTGGTGGATTATATTGTTTAGCTCCTCTGTGTCTTTGATGAGTTTCTTTCCAGATTTTCTGTTTTTCATTGAAAGTGGTGTATAAAAGTCTCCTACTATAATTGTGAAGTCATCTATTTGTATTTTCAATTCTGTTAAAGTCTGGTTTATGTATTTTTGTGCACTTTCATTGGTTGCATAGATATTATTATGGTTATATCTTCTTGTTCAGTTGATCCTTTAATCATTATATACTGTTCTTCCTTGTCTTGTATGGTGGTTTTTGTCTTAAAGTCAATTTTATCAGAAATTAACATTGCTACTCCTACTCTTTTTGGTTACATTAGCTTGATATATCTTTTTTCCAACCTTTGATTTTTAGGCTATTTTTGTCTTTGTCTCTAAGGTTGTCTTTTGCAGAAAGCATATTGATGGGTTATGTTTTCGTATCCAATTTGCAACCTCTCTGTCTCATGAGTGGTGCATCTAATCCATTAACATTCAGCATAATTATCAACAGGTATGAATTGGTTGCTGTCATTTTGTTACGGCTTTTCATGGTGTTCCTGGTTTCTTTGTTCCTTATAATTTTCTGTCCTGAGCTCATTATGTTTACTTTGTTTCTATTATTTTACTATTTACTAAATATTTGTGCTTTTCATCTTTTTTATTTTGATGTGAAGGTTTATCATTTTTCTTTGAGTTTACCCTGTGATTTATAAATTTCTCCCCAAGTTTTGAACAGTCCATTCTTTTGCAACTCTCTTGAATTACTTACCATTTAGAAGTTCTGTAACTACAGTATTTCTCTCCTCTGTTTGGTTTGTAGCTGTCCTCATTTGCTAATTGATGTCTCTGGTTTTCTGTTTACAGTCTTTTAAGCTTATTCTACTTTGGATAAATCCATAGCTGTGTTGCTTTCTGGCTTATGGCATCTTGCATATTAATGCTTAGTTGTTGTTTGCTATTATTGGTTCTGTGTTCAAAGGACTACCTTTAGTGTCCCTTGTAGGGTTGGTCTGGTTTTAACAAATTTCTGCTTATCTGGAAATCTCCCAATTTCACCATTAAATTTGAGGAACAATTTTGCTGGGTATACAATTCTTGGTAGGAAAATTTTCTCTTTCAGGGTTTTATATATATCACCCCTTTGCCTTTTCACTTGTATGGTTTCTTCTGAGAAATCAGAGCTTAGTCTTATTGGTTGCCCTTTGCAGGTAACTTTTCATTATTCCCATGCTGCTTTCAGTATTCTTTCTTTGTCTTTGGTTTTGATAAGTTTCGTGGTGATACATCTTCGTGATTTTCTTTTGGAGTCTATCCTGTTTGGGGTTCATTTAACTTCCTGAATGGATATATTCTCATCATTTATCATATCAGGGAATTTCTCTTCCAACAAATCTTGGACAATTTTGTCAGTGGTTTTCTTTTTCTCTTCCTGTTCTGGAATTCTGATTACAAGTTGTTGTTGTTTTCAAGTGCCTTGAAGTTGGACCTGACTCATAGCAACCTCCTCCTTGGGTTTCCAAGGTGGTATCACTATGAAAGTAGATTGCCCAACCTTCCTTCTGAGGTATGGTTAGTAGGTTATTCTTTTTTATGGTATCCCACATGAACCTTTGGCCTTCTTCATTTTGTTTAGATTTTTTTTTTCATGATTGATCCCTTTGCAAAAAAAAAAAAAAAAAAAAATTCAGGTATTTGTCTTCATTCTCATTAATTTTGTCTTCATGGCTCTATTGTTAACAGAAGCAGATTTTTAAGTATTTCTTCTATAGTGCTTGTTTATTGCTTCAAACTGTCAACTTTTATATTAATAGTCAAGAAAAAACTCTTTGTACTATCTATATCTTTAAAAAATAAATGCGTGACTGAAGCAATAATTTCCACACAAAAAAATCCCAATGGATTATTTTAAAGAACAGGTTAAAGCAGTTCAAGGAAAAAAAAAATAATAAAAATGGAGAGTTTATCCTATGTGACTTTAGGGCATAGTATAAAACTATATTTATTAAAAGAAAATAGTATCAACATAATATGGAAATGTTTACTGAGGAATCAAAATATGGGCTTCAGAAACCCACACATGTATATGATCAATTAACCTAAGCAATGACGTCAAAGGACTTCTATGGGAGAGAAACTCTTCAATAAGAGCTCTTGGAAAACTAGATTTCTGAATACTAAGAAAAAAATGAACCACAAACTTTACCATATAAAATTACTAAAAAAACAATACTCATACATCATAGATTTCATATAAATTCTAAGGCTATAAATATTCTAGTTGAAAACATAAAAGTGATAGCCATCACTTAAGGTGATGATATCTTACATAAAAAAATAAATAAATAAATCTTAGAAAAATAAGGAGATAAATTAGACATATTTATGCTAAATGAGTTGCTCTTTGAAAGTCACCACTAAGAAAGAGCTTAACATGGGTTGGGAGATAATTTTTGCAACACATATCTCACAAAAGAACTTATATCTAGTATGTATAAATAACTTCATAACTCAAACTAAAGAAAAAAAATGCAATAAAATGGCCAAATATTTTGACAGACACTTCAAAATATAAAATATATGAATGTTCATTTACCACATATAAATATGCTCAGAATCATTAATCATCAGGGAAATGGCAATTAAAGCCACCCAAAGTACCACTATACTCCCAGTAGAATGGACAAAATCAAATGACTGACAATAAGAAGTATTGGAAGGGATATGAAGCACTGAAATATTAAAACACTGCTGATTGTAATGTAACATATACAGTCACTTCAGCAAAAAAAAAAGAAAACCTCTTGTGGTTTCATCAAAAATCATGCATAGTTTTCAGGTTTCCAATCTGACATGTAAATAGGTTGAAAGATGCAACATCTGTTTTTATAAAAAGAAATAAAAAGTGAATAAATAGAAAATTACTAACTTTTCTGAATGTACCAGAGAATTGAGTTCACAGTGAAAACAATCACCTCAAATCTAGAGAGGTAGTTAAATACAGAGAATCACAGCCAAGATCAATTTACCTGGAGCAGAAACTAGTGGTGCCATACAGTAGGAAAATTGAAATAGAAATTTTGACAAATTACAGGAGGCTGAGACTGGCTTAACTTAATAGCAAAAATCTATTGGGGGGCCTATGTTTGAGGTAGATTTCAACACTTACATGTGTTTCACTGCTAGGAACCTCATCAAGTTCTCACAGTGAAAAATAACAATTATTTTATGTTTATAGCAGTAGATGGAGAAAAATATATATATTTAGAATTACATTCAGAGAATTTTCCATAAAGACTGCCTACTGTGCAAGGGAAAAGACTATTAACTCACATGAGAATAGTCAATTGATCAACCCCATCTCCCTCTAGCCCTCTTACCTCAGCTAAGCAGGGGAAAAAATATTTAAGAAACACTTGTGGAGATCAAAACCCAGTAGCATAGTCTCATTAAAAGACTGAAATTAATTATAAGAATATGAAATACTTTCTATACTTCACACAATACCTCCAGATCAAGAGTAGTCTACAATAACAAGAATCAGTTACAGCAGAAAGACTTCATAAGAAAAATTCCTAGGAAAACCCAAAAATAGCAGAGGAAACAATAGAGGGACAGGAGATAAAATAATGTTCTGGCAACTACATTTATAGCAAATATTAAACATAATGTAACTTCTAGACATATTATTATGAAGCCTCACATTTAAGATCTCTTTTCTTTAGTTCCTATTATTGATGTGTCATGTCTGAATTTCAACAAAAAGTTAAAAGCCATGCAAAAAGGCACAAAAAACAAAATCCGGAAAGACAAAACATCATCAGAAATAATCTAAGATATGAAACAGTTTTGGAACTATCAGATAGGAATTTAAAATAACTGTTTATTATGTTAATGACAGAAAAATTAGACAACAAAGAAGAATAAATGAATAATGTAA
>NW_006921664.1:547951-549205 GCF_000298275.1 Orycteropus afer afer | reverse complement strand
TCATAAATCCAGGAAGCTTAGAGAAGATCAAATACCAAAAATTCTATACCTAGGCATACAATATTTGAACTAACTTCAGAAAACAAAAGAAAAAGAGAAAATCTTGAAAGAAGCTACAGGAGAGAAGAGAAAGCAAAAAATAAACACAATTTTACATATATATATATATATATGTACAAGGATTAGAATGACATTGGACTTCTCACCAGAAAAATACAGGTAAAATGAGAACATGGTAAAATACTTAAAGTTGAATTCAAAAAACAAAAATAGACAAACAAAAATACCAAGCCAGAATTCTATATCCAATAAAATTATCCTTCAAATATGAAGGGAAATAGACATTCTTGAACAAAAACTGAGGAAATCTATTGCCGATAGAAATATTCTACAATAAATGTTAAACGTTTTTTAAGAAAGAAGAAAAATACATATGTTAGGGTCTTAAATCTAGATAAAGAAAAGAAGAATGTCAGAAAAATGAAGCCCAAATTTATATCAGTAGCACAGGGAAGCTACTTGCTGTAGTTTTGTGAATATAAACATCATTAGTGAGTAGATTGCAATTGAATTAATAGAATGAATGAGATCATGGAGAAAATGTGTAGATTAAAGCAATAAGTATCTAACATATCACCAACTTTTAACAGATGAACACTGGAAGGGTTAAGGAATCTAAGAAAAAGTAATCATAATGACATAAAAAGGGAGGGAGATGATATCACAGAAGTGAAGAGAAACACAAAATAACAGTACTAATCTTTGTGTTCTCAGTCTCTGGAAAGACATCTGGCACTTGTCAGATACCCAGTACACATGTATGGAAAGAAGCTATTAATCAATTAATTGATGAGGCCAACAATGGCATTGGCACATAGAAGTTCAGAAGGACAGCAATTATGAAATCATTAGGGGACTTGGTGCCGGTGGAGTAATAAACTGCAAAGAAGTATGGAAAATCAGACAATGAAGAGTTATGGATTCTCAATAAAATAGGGTTTAACTCAAGCACACACAAAAAAATTACCATGAAAATAAGAGAGAACTGTTATCAGTTAATCCTTCTTCTAGTAGAAATACTCAAATTAAATCTGAGTTTCTCCATATAAATTATGGGGAATTTAGCAAGAGACACTGTTTGGTACATTACCGTGCAACTTTAGGAATAGTCCGTTTAGGCTAAAAGGCTCGCAAAATAGGATTGGAAAAGAGCTGCAACATCTGAGTAAACCCAGCCTTACTCATGGAAAAGAG
>NW_006921664.1:520444-545592 GCF_000298275.1 Orycteropus afer afer | reverse complement strand
ATCGGGCAGTGTTTCGTTCTGCTGTGCATGGGGTCGCTATGAGTCGGAAACGACTCGACGGCACTTAACAACAACAACAACAACATGTAAAACTAAACCAAACACAGCCTGGTCTTTGCCATCCTCACATTTGCTGCTATGCTTCAGCCTATTATTGCAGCTACTGTGCCAATCCATCTCATTGAGGGTATTTACCTCTGCTGTCAATCCTCTACCAAGCATGATATTGTTCTTCAGAACTGGTCTGTCCTCATAACATGAGCAAAGAATGAGACAGGAAATCTTCCATTCTTGATTCTAAGGCAAATTCTAGATATACTTCTATCAAGTTAGATTTATTCCTTCTTTAGGCAGCCCCTAGCTCTGGTAGCATAGTGCCTAACGCACTTGACTGCTAACCAGAAGGCTGGCAGTTCAAACCCACCAACCACTCCTTGGAAGGAAGATGGGGCAATCTACTTCCGTAGTGATACTGCCTCGGAATCCCAAGGAGGGGTTGCTATGAGTTGGGTCCAACTTGAGGGTCGCTATGAGTCGGGTCCGACTCGACAGCACATAACAACAACAACAACCACAGTATCATCAATATTGTTCATAAACACAATTCAAATGCATCTATCCTTCTGTACTCATCCTTATATATTGTCCAGCTTTCTCATGCATATGAAAAAGGCTTGAGTCAGGCATACCTTAGTCTTCAAAGTGACATCTTTGCATTTTAATATGGTCTTTTTAAAAGGGACTTTTGCAGATGTTTGCCCAAAACAATATATTGTTTGATTTTTTGACTGCATCTTCTATGGGTGTTGATTGCAGATCTATGTAAAATGAAATACATGCCAATTTCAATATTTTCTCCATCTATCCTGTTTCTTATTGGTCCAGTGGTAGGAATTTTTGTTTTCTTTATTTTAAGGAGTAATCCATATTGAGACTGTAGTCTTTGATTTTCATCCGTAAGTGCTTCAAGTCATCTTCACCTTCAGTAAGTAAGGTTGTGTCATCTTCATATTGCAGGTTGTTGAGTCTTCCTCTAATCCTGATGTAATATATTCTTTCTATAGGCTAGCTTCTCAGATTATTTTCTCATCATGCAAATTAAATAAGTATTGTGAAAGGAGACAACCTGATGTACACCTTTCTTGATGTTAAATGATGAAGCATCTCCTTGCTTTGTTTGAATGACTCCCTCTTGGTCTATATGCGGTCCCTTGTGAGCACAATCAAGTGTTCTGGAACTCATCTTTTAAATATTACCTATAATTTTTTATGATCCACACAGTTGAATTCATTTGCATAGTCAATAAAACACAGCTATACATCTTTCTGGTAGTCTTTACTTTAGCCAAGATCCATCTGACATCAGCAGCAATATACTCTGTTCCACATCCTCATCTGAATCTGGTTTAAATTTCTGGCAGTTCTCTGTATATGTACTACTGAAAATTCTTCTGAATTATTTCCAGAAAAATTTGATATTCATCTGGGAGCTCTGGTAGTGTTATGATATTAGTCATATTGTTTGATAATTTCAGTGTTCTGTTGGATCACCTTTCTTTGGAATGGGGGAATATATGGATTTCTTCCAGTCAGTTGGCCACATAGCTGTCTTCCAGATTTCCTGGCATAAAAGAGTGATTGCCTCCAGAGCTGCATCCATTTGTTGAAACATCTTAATGTGTGTTCCATCAATTCCTGGAGACATGTTTTTTTGCCAATTCCTTCAGTGCAGCTTGGACTTCTTCCTTCAATAACATCAGTTGTTGATGATATGCTATCTCCTGAAATACTTGAACATCAACCAATTATTTTTGGTAGTGTTACTCTGTGTATTTTTTCCATCTTTCTTTTTGTTTGTTTTTCAATTTTTATTGTAATTTCAGTTAAAAATTATAGAAAAAATTCATTCTCCATACAGCAGTTCACAAATATTTTGTCATATGACATTGACTGCAATTTCTCACAATGCAACAGCTCCCTTCTCACCTCCTCCTCATAGTTACTTCTTCCCTGTGTCCTTCACCTCCCATGCACTCTTGTTCCCCAAGCTGTCTTCCTGTGCATACACATCCTTCTATTCTCCCATGATTGATCTCTTCAAGGAGTGTATCCATGTAATGTAAATGTTCAGCTCATATGCTTGTCTTTTATTTGGAGGGAACCCACAGGAGTGAGTTCAATTCCAGACCAGAAGTACAGCTAAGGGCCATAGTCTCAGGGGTTCCACCAAGTTCTATCAGACCAGCAAACCTGTTTTATATATATTTATAATTATGAGCATTGTTCCACATTATTCTCCCACTCTATCCGGGATCTCCTACATAGATCCCACAAACATTGGTTGACAGTGGTAGCCAGGCACCATCTAGTTCTTCTGGTCTCATAGTCATATAGGCTGAGGATTGTGTGGTGCATCAGTCCCTTCGACTCATTGTTTCCATGTATTTTTGGTTTTCTTTATTATTCTTTGCTCTGGATGATGAGAGACACATCACTGCATCTAGATGGCCACTTGCAAGCTTTTAAGATCCCAGTAGCTACTTGCCAAAGTAGGATGTGGAACAATGTTTGTTTGTAGCATTTTATGCCAATTGAGCTTGATGTCCCCTGTGACCATGGTCCTGAGCCCCCAGGTCCATCTTCTCACTCCCTCCAGGCAGCTGGCTGTGACAAAGAAGTGACTACAACCTTGTCCTTTGTCAGATCTACTATATACCTGGATGTTCTTAAAGAACATACAAATACACTTGAAGAAACATTGTCTGCCAACCCTATACATGGTCATGGTCATGCTCCCCACTGCATTAGACATACCTTATCATCCAGTCTCTCTACTCATCTATCCACCTGTAGATCAATGTTTCCTCTCACTGACAATACAGTAATGTGTGTGCAAAAGAATTCATCTCTGTTATCTATACCTCCCATACACCTCTCGATATGTTCCTCTTCTTCAATGCCACTGTGTTGATCACTCACATTTGGTATATTGCCCTTCCCTTCACCTTAATCAATACTTGTCTCTATCTATGAAGGTGTGTTCCCTTCCCTCCCCTCCCACTCCTGGTAACCAAAAAAAGAAAGTTTCCTTCCATATAAAACATTCCTTGACTTTTTTTACAATAGTGAACAAATACAATATTTGTTCTTCTGTGATTGACTTATTTCACTCAGCATAATGTTCTCCAAGTTCATCCATGTTTTGTGATATTTTACAGATTCTACATTATTCTTTAGGTTTGCATATTACTCCATTGTGTGTATAAGCAATCTCCATAGTTTTGCTTATCTAGTCTTCTGTTGATGAGCACGTAGGTTGTTTCCATCTTTTTGCTATTGTAAATAGTGCTGCGATGAATATGAGTTTGCATGTATCTGTTCTTGTCCTGGCTCTCACTTCTTTAGGATATATACCTAGTAATGGAATTGCTGGATCAAATGGTATTTCTAATTCCAACTTTTTAAGGAATTGTCATACTGCTTTCCACAGTGGTTGTATCATTTTACAGTCCTACCAGCAGTGTATGAAAGTCACAATCTCTCCAAATCCTTACCAGTATTTATTATATTCTATCTTGTTGAACTTTGTGACTAATGCTGGGGCAAGATGATATCGCATTTTTGTTTTGATTTGAATCTCTCTAATGACTAAAGATCTTTAAACATTCATTCATGTGTTTTGTTTTTGGCTGCCTAAATATCCTCTTTGGTGAAGTGTCTATTCATGTCCTCTGCCCATTTTTTAATTGGATGATTTGTCTTTTTGTTGTTGAGGTGTTGGAGTTTTCTATAAATTTTAGAGATAAGTCCCTTGTCAGATATGTTGTGGCCAAATATTTTTCCCAATCTGTAGGTTCTCTTTTGAAGAAAGATTGAAGAAGTCTTTGTTGTTGTTGTTAGTCTGACCTGACTCATAGCGACCCCTCCTTGGGTTTCTGAGCTGGTATCACTACGGAAGTAGATTACCTAACCTTCCCTCTGAGGAGTGGCTGGTGGGTTTGAACCATCAGCCTTCTGGTTAGCAATCCAGTGCCTTAGGCACTATGCTACCAGAGCTCCTGGAAAAGTCTTTGGCAGCACATAAAAATTTAAAATTTAAAATCTCCCATTCATCTAATTTCTTTTCTGCTGTTTGTGCAATTTGGGTTATGATTGATAGTCCATTTATGCCATATATTAAGGCCCCTAAATTTGTTCCTACTTTTTTCTAGAGGAACCGTATAGTTTTAGGTTTCACATTTAAGTCTTAGATCCATCTGGAGTTTGTTTTTGTGTATGATGTGTGGTACAGATCTTGTTTCATTTTTCTGCAATTGGATATCCAGTTTTGCCAGCATAATTTGTTAAACAGACAATCTTTTCCCCATTTAATGGACTTCAGCCCTTTGTCAAAGATCCGCTGACCATAGGTCAAGATCTATTTATGGGTTCTCAATTCTATTCCATTGGTCTATGTGTCTGTCATTGTACCAATAACAGGCAATTTTGACCAGTGTGGCTGTATAGTGGGTTTTGAAATCCAGGAGCATAAGACCTCCTACTTTGTTCTTCTTCTTCTATAGTGCTTTGCTTTTCTGAGGTCTCTTTCCTTTCCATATCATTAAAGAAAGATGGTGGGGATAGAGGTTTTGGTAACATGGCAGAATAGGCAGACTACACAGACTCTCTTTAACAAAGAAAAGGGAAACCAATTAATACAGATACAGAAGATCTGCTGGAGCCCTGAGCTTGGAAAGGAAGGATACAGAAGTGGACTAAACTCCAACTAGTAGAAGAACCTGCATGAAAATACTGATAAATGAGATATATGGAGCTGCAGTCTGTCAGTAATCCTGATTGCAGGAATAGCTTGGATATCACCAAGCGGTGTTAGGACCTAAGAATTAACTTCAAAATTGGCCCTGCTAGCCAAGGGCTGCATGGAGGACTTCACTAGTGGCTGGTGAATAAAAGTGGAAGCAGTGGAAACGGGAGACAGACTGAGCATGGTTGTTAGCTGTTTGGAGGGTGTGGTCATTTTGAATGTTTATAAACAGTTCAACTATTTTGGATATCTAAAGAAACAAAATTCTTTCAGATTCCAGGGACCTTAGAATAGGATACACTTGCTGGAATTGCAAGATTCCATACACAAACTACTGGAAAGGTGCGATATTCCCCTTGTTACTGTTATACCCCACACCTTGGTGAACAGAAGTGCAACCATGCCTCACTCCCATCCACCTTCTGGGCCACCCTGTCCAAATTTTTTTTTTATCCTTTTTGTTCAGTTTGTTTGTTTTTGTCTGTTTTAATTTTTTTTTTTTTCTGTACTTATTATTATTCTCTATTCTTCCATTCCCAGGTTCTAGTTTTCAGCTCTTTCTCTCTTCCCTGTTTCTGGTTCTTATTTCTATTTTTATTTTATTTTTTTTGTTCTTGTGGTTCTTCCTATTTCTTGTTTTTCTTTTTGCATTTTTTCCCATTTTCTTCTTCATTATTCTCCTACTCTATCTCTTTTCTGTTATTAGCCCCTCCACAGATATTGCAGGCTTGTTTTTCTTTTCTTTTTTCTTACTTTGTTGATTGTTCCTATGTGTTCATGTGATGTGCTTTTTGTCCACTTGCTTTTATTTTTTTGATAGAAGAAGGAACAGTAATAATAAAAAGATTGAAAAAAAAAAAGAGTAATTTTAAAACAGACAAAAACAAGCAAACTAATAAAAAATCTTGGCAGGGCAGGGCAGGGAACCCCAGCTCTGTCAGAGCACACAGACTGGTATCAAATTCCTGCCAGCCCACAAGGTGTGTGGGAATAAGGGATGGCCACATCTCCTTTCACCTAATGGGTGAGGGGTAAAAGTAAAAGGGGAATATTCCCAGTTTTCAGTGTCCAGTATGTCCTTGCCATCCCTGGCAAATAGATCCTATTCTTAGGTCCCTGAAATCTGAGAGAATTTTCACTTTAAATATCCAAAATGGTCAAACTGCTTGTAAACATTCAAAATGGCTGCTCCCTTTTGACAGACAAAAGTCCACAGCTCAGTTTTTCCCTGGCTCTGCTGTTTTCCCTTTTATTCACCTTCCATGAGTGCAGTCCTCTGTGAAGCCCCTAGCTAGTGGGCTGATTTTTAGGTTAATCCTTAGATCTTAACACCGCTTAGCAATATCCCAACTGTCTGTTCTGTCAGGATTGGTGACAGTCATCTTGCAACTCCATATGCCTCCTTTTTCTGCTGTTTTCATGCAGGTCCTTCTACTATTTGGAGTTTATTCTATTTCTGTATCCTTCCTTTAAGCTCAGATATCCAGGATTATCTTTTGTATCTGTGTTAACTGGTTCCTTTTATCTTTGTTGAAGAGGGTCTATGTAGTTTGTCTGCCTATTCCACCATCTAACCAGAACCTGACATGCTCTTTCCAGCTTATTTTGATGCTTCTTGCATCGTTCAATACTTTATCCATAGAGTTCATTATTATTGCAACTTGAGGCTTGAATTTTTTAAATTTCTTTCAGCTTTAGGAATGTTAAGCATGTTCTTCCATTTTGATTTTGTATCTCTGGGTCTTTGTATAATTCATTATAATAATATTATGTCATCTTGAGCTGCCCTTTGAAACTTTCTGCTCAGCTCTCTTCCTTTCTGCTCAGCTTCATTTCTTCCATTTCCTTTATCTACTCTCCTTACAAGAGCAAGTTTCAGAGTCTCTTCTGAAAACTTTTATTTTTTTCTTTGATTCTTTTCTTTTCAATGATGTTTTGCTTTCTTTACATATGATATCCTTGATGTTAACCCACAACTCATATGGTCTTCTGTAATAAGTATTCAATTAATCAAAGCTATTCTTGAGATGATCTCTAAATTCAGGTGGTATATAATCTGGATCATATTTTGGCTCTTGTTCACAGCCATAACTTAATCTGGTATATGAGAAGTTGGTGATATGTTCCATATTTGGCCCCTCACTTTGTTCTGAGCGATGTTCTTGAGATTTTCTATGAATAGACACATCAGCAAAGAAAACACTCAGGGAACTAACAAACACAAGAAGAAATTCTCATGATCTTTAGCCATTAGAGAGATGTAAATCAAAACAAGGAGCTATCATATAACCCCAGCCTTCATACCAAAGTTAAAAAAAAAAAAAAAGAAAAAAAAAATGCTGGCTAAGGTGTGGAGAGACTGGAACCCTCATATAACATTGGTGAAACTGTAGATTTTTGCAATCAATGTGGTAAACAGTATGGTATTTCATTAAAAAATAGCAAATAGAAACATCATATGATCCAGCAAGTCCACTAATAGGTATATCTCCTGGATAAATAAGAGCCACAACACAAATAGATATATACACATCCATTTTTATTGAACTATTATTCTCAGTAGCAAAAGAAGAAGAAAACAACCAAATGCCCATCAACAGATGGATAGATAAACTATGGTACACATACACAATGGAGTATTACTCCTCTAAAAGAATAATAATAAATCTGTGGAACACCTTATAACATGGTTAAACCTAGAAGACATTATGCTGAATGAAATATGTCAATCACAAAAGGACAAATATTGTTTGAAGCCATTTCTATAACAAGTCAAGAAAATGTTTACACACAGAAAGAATCACTCTTTGAAGGTTACCAGGGGTGGGAGGAGAAAGGAGGTAAATCACTAACTAGAGGATAAACGCATATTAATTTGGTTGAAAGGCAAAGCATTTTACAGTAAGGGGGAGGTCAGCACAAAATGATAAAGGCAGAAGAAGACAGTTGGAGGAGCAAAGAGTTAAAGGCAAATGCTACTTCACAATCCTGAACGAACAGTAATTACAGTAATTTACAAGTGAATACATAGATAGAAACTTAAGCTGAACAGGTTTGGGAAGGCAAATGGGATTATACCCATCAATAGGTAGCAGATATTTCTAAAAATATATTTGTATGTGCTGCAAACATGTCCATGACTATAGCAGAGCATATAGGGGGGAAAGTTATGAAAACTTCTTGGCCATACCCAAACACCTTGAGGGAATGAATCATTGGGCCTAGGAACTCAGGATCATAGTCTCTAAGTACATCAAGGGCAATTGACATAATATAGTCCTCAAAGACAATGTTCTATACCTATTATAGTGTGTAGCTACAGGGCTCTTAAAAGCTTGTTAACATTCATATAAGCTAAGCTATGTCTATTGTTTTCCTCAATTGGAGCGAAACAAAAAGTGAAGAAAATCACAGACACAAGGAAAAAAGAATTCAAAAGAAAAGACAAATGGACCATGATATCTCAAGTCTCCACAATCCTGAGACCCAAAGAACTAGGTGGTGCCTGGCCATCACTCCTGGCCACTTTGAAAAGGATCACAATAAGAAGCCTGTGATAGAATAGGAGAAAAATGTGGCACAAAACCCAAAATCATTAAAAAAAAAAAAAAAAGACCAGGCTTACTAGTCAGATAAAGACTAGTGGATCTCCCAAGACTATACCTCTTACTCACCCTTTAAGCCTGGAACTGATCTCACTCTCATGGCTCAACTTTCAGACAAAGGATAAACAGGCTTGTAAAGTTTATCACCTGATAAACAGGTAAATAATAATAATATAGAGGTACACACTTCTTACAACAATCAACCATATAAGATGAAAAGGTAACATTTGCCTAGTGATAAAGCTAAGAAGGGAGGAAGGGATAGAGAAGAAGGACAAGGGGAAACAGAAAACACAGGAAGAAGTGGAAAGAGTCTTGTTAAATTGTGGGGATTGCAATGCCTAAGGCATTTGACTGCTAACCAGAAGGCTGGCAGTTCAAACCCACTAGCCACACCTTAGAAGAAATGTGGGCAATCTAATTCTGTAGTGATATTGCTTCAGTAACTCAAGGAGGGGTCACTATGAGTCAGATCCAACTTGATGGCAATGAGTACGAATTGCTGAATGGACAGCCAATTTGCCTTGTAAACTCTCATGTAAATCATCATCATCATCATCATCATCATCATAATAATAATAACAATAAAAATCACTGCCATCAAGTTGGATCTGACTCATAGCAACCCCTCCTTGGGTTTCTAAGCAGTATCAATATAGAACTAAACTGCCCACTCTTCCTTCTGAAGATTGGCTGGTGGGTTTGAACCACCACCCTTCTGGTTAGCAGTCAAATACCTTAGGCATTCAATAAAAATCATTAATTTAAATGAACATTTTGAACAAGTAGGAAAGAAAGAGCAAAAGAAGCAAAAGCTACCAGAATAAATTAAACAGTAAAGATCAGGACAACAATTAATGAAATAGAACATGGGAAAACAACAGAAAGAATCAACAAAATAAGAAGTTGGTTCTGTGAAAGGATCAATAAAATTGATAAACCATTGACATGATTGAGAAATGAAGAAAAACAGAAGAAGCAAAACCAAACTAGAAAATTAAATTGGTGAGATCACAACTAATTCAACAGAGATAAAGATCATATATGATTACCATGAAAAAATATAATCCAACAAATTTGAGAACCTAGATGAAATATACAAAACCCTAGAAACACCCTACCTACCCAAACTAACACAAACATAGGTAGAAAATTTAAACAGACAATTACAAGAGAAGAGATTGAAGCTTTTATTAAAAACAGACAACAACAAACAAATCCCAGGACAAGATAGCTACACAGGAGAATTCATTCAAACATTCAGAGAAGAGTTGATATCAATCCTATTCAATATGTTAAAAAATGTACAAGAGAAATGAACACAACCAATTCTTTCTACAAATCCAACAGAACTCTGATGTTTAAATCAAGCAAAGCCATCTCAAGAGAATTAGGCACCTATATCACTTATGAATATAGATGTAAAAATTTTCAACAAAATTCTAGCTAACCTACTTCATTAACATATAAAAAATCATATATGATGATCAAGTGGGATTCAGACCACAATTACAATGATAGTTCATAATTAGAAAATCAATCAATGTAATGCAACACATAAATAAAACAAAAAGAACCAGATGATCATATGATCAATTGATGCAGAAAAGGCATTCAATAAAAATCAATACCTTTTTCTGATAAAATATCTCAGCAAAATAGGAATAGAAGGGACATCTCTCAAAATAAATAAGGACATATATGCAAAACCAACAACCAACATCATAGTCAATGGAGTAAGGCTGTGTTCTTTCCCTTCGAGAACAGGAATGAGGCAAGGATACTAATTATTCAACATTGTATGGGAACTCCTAGCCAGAACAATAGGAGAAGAAAATAATAAGGCATTAAAAATGAAGAAATAAAACTATCTCTATTTGTAGATGATATAATCCTATAAATAAAAGGCCCTAAAGATTCCATAAGAAAACTACTGGAAGTAATAGAAGAACTTAACAACATCACATGGCAAAAAATCAACACACAAAAATCAATTGGGTTCCTCTATAATAACAAAGAAAAAATCCAAAACTGAACCCATTGTCATCAAGTCAATTCCAACTCACAGTGACTGCCACTGGGTTTCCAAGGCAGTAAATCTTTGTAAAAGATTGCCTCACCCTCCTACCATAGTGGGCTTGTTGGCTTTGAACTGGCAAAGTTCTAGTTAGCAGTCAAATGCCTTAGCCAATGCACCATATAAACAAAGAGTACTCTGAAAAAGGAATCAAAGAGATGATACTATTTACAATAACCCCCAAATCAATAAAACAGCTAGAAATTAATCTACCCCAGAACATAAAAGACTTACACATTGAAAAGGATACAACACTAATAAAAAAGACTAAAAGAGACCTACATAAATGGAAGGACATCCCATACTCATGTATTGGAAAACAATATACTGAAATTGTCAGTTTTCCCTAAAGGGATCTACAGACAAAATGTAATAATGATACAAATCCAAGAACATGCTTTACTGAAATGGAAAAACAAAACAAAACAAAAAAAAGGTTGGCAAACATCATAAGGTAAAGAAAGAAACTCTACATAACAAAAGCGATATTGAAGAAAAAATTAAAGCAGGAAGCCTCACACACCCCAGTAGAAAACATACCAAACAACCACAGTAATTAAAAAAAAAAAAAGAAAAAAAAAAAAAAAAAAGCCTGGCATTGTTTCAACAGTAAAAACATAGATCATTAGAATAGAATTAAGAACTCAGAATTAAACCTGACCATATATGTATAAATGATATTCGACAAGCGGTCACAGTCTAATCCGTGGGGCAAAACCAATCTCTTTAATAAACAGTGCTGGCAAAACTGGATACCGACCTTCATAAAAATGAAGCAGGACTCATACCTCACACAATACACAAAATCTAACTCAAAATATATCAAAAGCCAAAATGTTAAACTTAAGACCATAAAATTCCTGGAAGTAGACATAGGTATATAACTATGGATGTAATCTTTTGTAAAACAGGATAATGTGGTAGTTAATTTTAATTGTCAACTTGGATGAGCTGTGGTTTTGAGTGGCTTGACAGCTGGATGTAGTTATTCTCCATGATGAGATTGTAATCATCTCCATGTTGGAATCTGCTGTGAGTAGCTAAGTAGTTGAAGGGGAGTTACTTTCAGGGTGTCACCTGCTTCCAGTATATAAGGAGAAGCTTTGAGAATGGTCTCTGACTTTTGACACATTTGGATCCTGAATTTGACCAAGTCTTCATCTCTTCTTGAATTGAACCAGTGGTCTGTCCTGTTACCTGCTGATCTTGGAATTGTGCCATTTTACCTGCCAAACTTGAGTTTGTCAGCCTCAGCAGCTAGTAGCTACATGAGTTGGAAAAAGCATGCAGGTCCAGTGGTATAAGAACAAGAGGTAGAGCTGAAGCCCGAGGACAAGTGGCCTTCACCCAGCCCCAATAGCTGGCACTCTGGATTTAGATTTATAGCCTCCTGAAATGTAAGAGAATAAATTCCTGTTTGTTTAAGCCATCTATATGTTGTATTTCTGTTATAGCAGCACTAGAGAACTAAAGTAGATAACAAACATAACAGCAGGTGGGAGAAGAAAAAATATATACATGGAACATAATAAAAATTAAAAGCTCATGATCATCCAAAGACTTTATAAAAGAGTAAATAGACACCATGTAAAGTGGGAAAAAATCTTCAAGAAGGGCTTATCTGGTAAAGGCCTAATATCTAAAATTTATGGAAAACTGCAACAACTCAACATCAAAGTGACAAATAATCCAATTACAAAATGGGAAAAGGGTAGGAACAGAACCTTCACCAAAGAGAACATTCAACTAGCCAAAAAACAAGAAAAGATGGTCATGGAGAACTTCTGGTAAGATAACGGAATAGACATAGAAACTACACACTCTCTTCAATAAAGAAAAGACAAACCAATTGACAGAGATACAAAAGATAATCCTGGAGCCCTGAGTTTTGAAAGAATATATTCAAAAGTGGACTAGGCACCAACTAGTGGAAAACCTGAGTGAAAACAGTGAGTATGGAGATGGACGGAGATGCAGACTGTCAGCTACTTGGACAGCATCAACAGCCTGAATATTGCCAAGTGGTGTTGGGACCTGAGAATTGGCCTAAAGATCAGCCCTGGTCACCAAGGTCTGCAGGGATGACTCCCCTGGTGGCCTATGACTAGGAAGGGAAATAGCAAGGAGGAAGACAACCTAAGCTGTGGGTTTTGCCTGTATGGAGGGTACAGTCATTTTGATTATTTATAAGCAGTGGCCCTTTTTGATATTTAAAGTGACTGAGGGTGCATCCATTTTGAATGTTTACAAGCGGCAGCCATTTTGGATATTTAAAATGACAGCATTCTCATTTGGATTCTAGAGACCTAAGAATAGACTCCATTTGCCAAGGATGGCAGGAACATAAGAGAGGCTGACAATGGGAAAGAAGACAGGTGATGAGGGTATAAGTGCTGCCAACTAGTGAATAGAGAAGCACAGTATACTGATTACATAGATAACATCCAAAGAAAACAAAAATTCTGGGCAAGTCTCTCCAACATATAATCACCAATTATGTATAAACACAAAAATATCACAATATCTCAGAGACAGCAGAGTATCACAGTCCACACAAAGAAGCAATATAAAGCAAGAGAAACAAAGGACCAGGATACAGTCTCAGAACACTTCCCTGAGAAATAAGCAGCAATGGAACTCTCTGATAAGGAATATATATATACCTTCAAAGGACTGAGAGATAGATCAAGGAAAAACAATTGAGGAAAGCACAGAGAAAACCCTAGAACAATTTCAAAAGACAATGCAAGAACAAAATGACAAAATAAATGAAAACTTAGAAATGATACAAAATCTCCAGATAGAAATCCAGAAGATCAATAATAGATTTTCAAAAATAGATAACACATTGAATGGGCAAAGGAGTAGAACTGAATCAGTGGAAGACAGAATTAGTGAAATTGAAGACAAATACCTCACTACTTCTTTGGAAAGGGATCAATCAGAAAAAAAAAAAAAAAAAAAAAAAAAAAAAAAAAAAAAAGATCAAAACAAAATGAAGAAAGCCTAAGGATCATGTGGGAAACCATCAAAAGTAATAACCTATGTGTAATTGGAATTCCAGAACATGAAGAGACAAAACCACAAAGAAAATTGTCAAAAATTTTTTGGAAGAGAATTACCTTGGTGTAACAAAAGATCCATCCATTCAAGAAGTCCAATGAACCCCAAACAGAATAAACCTCAAAAGAAAATCACCAAGACATATCATCACCATGTTGTTGTTGTTATGTGCCATGGAGTCGGCCCCGACTAATAGCGACCCCTCCTTGGGTTTCCCAGGCAGTATCACTACAGAAGTGGGATTGCCCAACTTTCCTTCTGAGGAGTGGCTGGTGGGTTTGAACCGCCAGCCTTCTGGTTAGCAGTCAAATGCCTTAGGCACTATGCCACCAATCACACCAAAATCAGACACAAAGAAAGAATCCTGAAAGCAGCATGAGAAAAAAAAAATTACTTGTAAGGGGCAACCAATAAGACTTAGCTCGAATTTCTCAGGAAAAACTTTGCAGACGAGAAGACAATGGGATGGTATATATAAAACCTGAAAGAGAAAAATTTCCAAACAAGAATTATGTACCCAGCAAAATTGTCCCTCAAATCTGATGATGAAATTAGGACATTTCCAGACAAGCAGAAATTAAGGGAATTTGTTAAAACCAGGCCAACCTTACAAGGCATACTAAAGGGAATCCTTTGGACAGAGAACCAACAACAGCAAACAACAACTGATCATTAACACACACAATGACATAATCCAGAAACCAATCCAGTTATGAAATTATCCAAAGTAAATAAGACTACAGGATTGTAAACAGGGAGCCAGAGACATCAATTGACAAATGAGGGCAACTACAAACCAGAAAGAGGGAAAAACAGTGTAGTTACAGAACTTCTAAATAGTGAGGAAGTCAAGAGAGTTGCAAAATAGAATGCACTGTTTTAAACTTGGGGAGAAAATTATTAATCACAGGGTAGCCTCAAAGAAAAATTGTAAACCTCCACATCACAATAAAAAAGAGGACAAGCACAAAGATTTAGCAAATACTAAAACAATAGCAACTAAGGAAATGATAACACAATTCGTAAACAAAACAAGCTCAACACAGAAAATTATATGGAAATAAGAAATCAGGAACACCACAAAAAAGTCCATAACAAAATGACAGCAACAAATTCATATTTGTCAATGATTATACAACCAAAAGAGTAAAAAGAGGACCTACAGATTGGGAAAAAAATTTCAGCAATGACCTACCTAACAATTTATGGAAAACTCCAACACCTCAACAAGAAAAAGATTAACAATCCAATTAAAAAATGGACAGAAGACATGAACAGACACTTCACCAAAGAGGATATTCAGATGGCCAGCAAAAACATGAAGAAATGCTCATGATCATTAGCCATCAGAGAGATGCAACTCAAAACAACAAGATACCATCTCACTCCAGCACTAACAGCAAAGTTCAACAACACAGAAAATAACAAATGCTGGCAAGGATGTGGAGAGATTGGGACTTTCATACATTGTTGGTGGGCCTGTCAAAGGATACAACCACTGTGGAAAGCAGTATAAATCCAATGCAACGCACTGTCTTCAAGTCAGATCTGACTCATAGAGACCCCTCGTGTTTCTGAGGGGTATCGCTACAGAAGTAGATTGCCCAACCTTTGTTCCGAGGAGTAGCTAGGGTTTTGAACCTCCAGCCTTCTGGTTAGCGGTCAAATGCCTTAGGCACTATGCCACTAGAGCTCCTTTGGTATAATATATTTCACAAAAATCGTGATTTGCATCTTAATGAAAAAGTACTGTTGTTGTTGTTGTTATGTGCCATCAAGTCAGACCCGACTCATAGTGACCCCTCCCTGGGTTTCTGAGGTAGTATCACTATAGAAGTAGATTGCCCCATCTTCCTTCCGAGGAGTGGCTGGTGAGTTTGAACCATCAGCCTTATGGTTAGCAGTCAAGTGCCTTAGGCACTATGCTACCAGAGCTCCTAAAAGGAGTCCTAAAAGATTGTGTACAACCATTTAAGACATAATTGTGGGTCTCTACTCACCAGGAAGAAAAAAAAAAAAAAGAAGAAGATAACCTAAAGCTCAGAGAAGAAACAAATCTGCATAAGTCAGAACTGCATCTACCCTGAGACCAGACAAAATAAGTGGTGCCAAGGTATCTATCATCACTGATTGATCTGACTGAGGGTATTATAGAGGGTCCAGGATAGACTTGGAGAAAAATGTGGAGGATAATGCAAATTTTACGAAAAAAAAAAAAAGCCAGACAAATTGGAACAGTAGAGAGCAGAGAGCTCCTTGAGAAAATTCCCTTGAGACACCCTTTAAACCTAGAACCAAGCCTGCCCCTGAGATTATGTTTTAGCAAATTAGCAGAATGGCACACAAAATAAAGGATATTGCCTGTAAGGTCAGTGCTTTATTTAAAAATCATCTATATGAAACCAAAAGGTCAACAATTACTCAAAACGAAAGATGAGAAGATAAGGTGGCAGGAAAACTAAAGCACTGGAAATAGAACAAACAAGAGAATTGAAGAGAATTTTGACACGTTATGATAAATTTAAGTAATGTCTTTGAACAATTTGTGAGAAAGTTGTCAAATAAGATCCTAATTTGCAATGTAAACTTTCACCAAAGTTCAATAAAATATTATTAAAAGAATGTCACTATTATGTCTTGTACTTAAAATTCATATGTATAAACATTCATGATATGAATTTAGAAATAGAAATATGTTTACCTTGTAACATTAACTATAAATCTTTGGAACTTTTAAGTGATTAGAAAGTTATTCATAAAAAACTGAACTTAGACACAGAAGCATGTCAAGTGTGTGAATAACCTGGTAAAATTCTTTAACTTGATTTTGACCCAGCATACTGTGATACTTTTATACTTTTTAGTTTTTTACTTTTTTGTCCTCTTTAAGACATAACATAGTTAATCTTTGTAGAGTATCCTTGAAAGAGACGTCTAAACAACCTCCCTAATCTTTAACCTTGAAAAATAAAAATTATATTCAAGTAATCATTAATCCTGAGTTTAAAAAAATATAAAATCAATCAATATAAAATAAAAAAATCAATCTTGGAATGTGTTTGGATATGTCTGTGGAGAATTCATATTTGTATTTTTTTGTCTCTTACTATCTGAAGACTGAGAATCAGGCTACATTCTGCCTGCCACCAGTGACCTAGGACCTCAGCTACTAGGTACCTTTGCTGAGCTTAAACTTTGGTTAAACCCTCTTTCTGATATCTCTTGTTAAAGGTAATAACCGGAAATCTAGAGATTTGTTTGTACTCCAGCCACCAGGTAGATACCATTATGATTATAATTGTTAATTGTTTCTCTGGTTCTAAATGAGCATTGTGAGGTCTTCCTTGTGTGTCTTCTCATGACTACCTTGTAATAAAATGATTGAGTTTATGCTTGACAAACCTGAATATCCATTATTTTCTAACATAAAATCCTGCACTATAAAACCAAACCAATTCTGCATCTAATTTGTTGTTTGCAAACTATGTTACTTAGAGTCCTAGGATTTGATACAGACACATCAGGTCAAATGTTAAGACCTTTACATTTTTTAAAATTATGTTTTTATCACATATATAGATAAGCAAGTAAAAATATAAAGCAAAACCTTTCTGCTTATGGCAACAATATCCCTGACAGGTTTGTCTAAGTTATCATATATTGATGGATTTATTTACATAAGAAATGATACAGTTACTCCATTATTTGGTGGCTGCTGAATTGTCCCTCTACAACTTCTCTGCTTCAGATTTCTGAATGCTGGAGTCATGTTCATGCATCAGCTCAACATGTGTATCGACTATATTCTCACAATATAACCTTTAAGGAAAAAAAATATAAAATTATTTTTAAAAAACAGTCTGAAAGGAACTATTATTCCATGGTTTTGATTTTGGCAGTTTTCCTAACTTATTCTAAAAATTTCCACATCTCTTTTTAAAAGATTTTTATTTTTTTTTTTAATTTTTAAATTAAAAAAAAAATTAAACATTGGCTATTTGATTCAGGCAAATAGAATTTTGCTTTGGTTAGTATTTTGAAACCACTGAGAACATTGTTTCTTTAATCCTATTATCAGTAGAGTTTTAATGTTGGCTTACAAAAATGCACTTAATTTAAAACTCTTAAATTAACTTAGATATGATAATTATTGTGGAAAAATAGGTTTAAAGTATTTCATATAATCAACTTATAGGTACAATAGTACTTTCTTAAAGTTTATATTTCAGGAAGAAATAGATTATCTGTCAAACTTTAAAAGAGGTTGTTGGTGTGTGCCATTGAATTGATCCTGACTCATAGAGACCTTTTAGGACAGTGTAGAACTGCAGTGTAGGCTGCAATCTTCAGTAGAAGGAGCCCTGATGGCATAACGGTTAAGTGCTTGCCTGCTACCCAGAAGGTCATTGTTTCAAACCCACCAGCTCCTCCTGGAGAGAAAGATGTGGCAGTTTGCTTTCTTAAAGATTATAACCTTGGACGCCTTATGAAGCCCTATAAAGTTTCTGCTCTCTCCTATAGGTTCATCATGAGTTGGAATTGACTACGGGTGAAAAAGAAAATAAAACTTGTTAGTAAAAATGCTTTATTCTCAAATGAAGACAGTCACATTTTTAGTAATAGCACGCCTAACGAATGGCAATAAGTATCCTTCTATTTCCTCATTTATTTATTTTTTTCCATATTACTAAAAACAAAATGTGAACTTTATGAATACAGTTGATTGTTTTGGATACTTTGAAGAAAAAAAAAAATGCCATCTTTATTCTTTGTAAAACTAGCCTCAAGGTGTCTTTCTTAAAATTCCCTCAATCTACCTTTTAGTTCATAAACTCCAAAAACCAAACTCACTGCCGTGGAGTTGGTTCTGACTCATAGTGAATGCTCCTTGGGTTTCTGAGGCAGGAAGACTACAGAAGTAGATTGCCCCACCTTCCTTCTGAGGAGTGGCTGGTGGATTTGAACTGCCAGGCCTCTGGTTAGTAGTCAGATGCCTTAGGTACTAAATGGAAGAAACAATTTCCAACAAAATTAATGCCCACATTCTATTGCTTTCCAGTTTCCCCTCAAATCTAATTCACAAATACCAGGCAAGGAAAGAACTTCAAAAAATCCTGATATGTCCTTGGAGACTGAAGTTATGAAGCCAGACTATACCATTTACATAATACTTTCTCCCAGGGGATTTTGTGCTTGATTTATCATGAATACTTAAAATGTTCAAATCTATTATTTTAAATCATATTTGTTGCATGGAGGTGGCTTTAAATCTATTTATTGGCTGATGTTGACTGACTTTGTCTTTATAAACATATTAAGAATTTAAGATTTTAAACAGGACAAGGTTTTCCCTTTTGAGTTTTAGGCTTCAGTTAATCATGAACAATGCTATTTGTGTTTCAGAGACTTCAAGACACTGTAAAGCACACAAAGCTTCATATTATTATTAATTTTTACTTTTGCTTTCATAAAATGATGTTGATAATTATATCAATTCCATAAGAAAATATCTTTAACCTTTTCAACAATATTTTCTAAAAAGACATATAACCATAATAGTCTTTTATTGTTTCAAAAATTCTTGGTATATATTTTGGGTAATTATTTCAAATAATGAGAATTTGTTATGCAACATTTAAACCAAACAAAATTTTGAAATTAAAATTTTGAAAAAAAATGTTATGATGACAAAAATAATTCATATTATCAGATCATTTGCAAAAACTGATAGTCATTAAGTATGATGATCTTTGCAATATACGTAATATGTTTTATTGCTGAATCATTTTATAACAAAAGTAACACTTGTTTACCATACAGTCCCTTAATCATATCTATTTCTTATTCTGTTTGATATTATAATTAATTAATTCAGGATTTATCAAAGGAAATTTCTGCCTTTACAAGATTGGAAGTAATTATAGAAGATTTTCATACCCTAGAGTTCCAGAACCTTTGATGATTCTTTTATATACTGCAGAAGTCCCACTCGAAAGAAAAAAGTATAAATGGAAATACAACTTTATTGTTTTGTAATAATATCATGGATAGTTGCTGTTGTTGTTAGGTACTGTCAAGTTGGTTCTAACTCATAGAGATTCCATGTACAACAGTATGTGTCAATCCATTTCTTGACAGTCCTTTTCCTGACTCTCTGCTTTACCAAGTGTGATGTCCTTCTCCAGGGACTGATCACTCCTGATAACATGTCCAAAGTATATGAGATGAAATCTCGCCATCCTCACTTTTTTATTTTCAATTGTGATTTGGGTGAAAGTTTACAGAGTAAATTCACTTTCCATACAGCAGTTCACATACACTTTGTCTCATGACATTGACTACAGTTTACCACAATGTAACAAGTCCCCTCCTACTAATTCTCCATAGTTACCTCTTCCCTGTATCCTTCCCTCCATGCATTCCTGCCCCCTGAGCTGTCTCCCTGTCCATACACACCTAATCTATTTTCCCACGATTGTTCTCTCCAAGGAGTGTGTCTACCTAGTATAAATGTCCACCATATAAGCCTGTCTTTTGTTTGTCCTTCCAAGGAGTGGGTTCAATTGCAGACCTGAATGGCAACTAGGGGCCATAGTCTCTGGTTCCATCAGGCTCTAACCGACCAGCAAAACTTGGTTCCTTCTTCTTTTTTTTTTTTTTTTCCAAATGGTTTTGAGTTTTGTTCCACGTTGCTCTACTCTACCCAGGATTTCCTACAGAGAGGAAATCCTTGTCTGGTGCCTTTTCGCAAAGGGAATGGTTTCAGTCTCTCTCCCTGGAAAATAATGTTCTCAGTTGGTTTTGCATATATGCCCTTTATTGTGTTGAGGAATGTCCCTTCTATTCCTATTTTGCTGAGAGTTTTGATCATGAATGGGTGTTGAATTTTATCAAATGCCTTTTCTGCATCAATGTGTTTCTTGTGGTTTTTTTCCTTTGTTTTATTTATGTTGTGGATGACATTGATTGTTTTTCTAATGTTGAACCATCCATGCGTAACTAATATGAACCTCATTTGGTCATAATGAATTATTTCTTGATATATTGTTGGAGTCTATTGGCTAGGATTTTGTTGACAATTTTTGCATCTATATTCATGAGGGATATTGGTCTATAGTTTTCCTTTTGAGTGATATCTTTCCTTGGTTTTGGCATCAAGGTTATGCTTGCTTCATAAAATGATTTAGGGAGGATTCCATCCTTTTCTATGTTTTGGAATAGTTTGAGTAGTATTGGTGTCAGTTTTTCTCTGAATGTTTGGTAGAATTCTTTGGTGAAACCATTAGGCCAGGACTATCTTTTGTTGGTAAATTTTTTTAACCTGTTTAATTTCTTCTTTTGTTATGGATCTGTTTCACTTTCCCACATCAGTCTGTGTTGGTTTAGGTAAGTGGTATGTTTCTAGAAATCTGCCTATTTCTTCCAGATTTTCAAATTTGTTGGAGTACAGTTCTTCATATAACCTGATATTATCCTTTTTATTTCAGTTGGTTCTGTTGTGATGTCACCCAATTCGTTTCTTATTTGTGTTATTTGTATCCTCTCCCTCTTTTCCTTTGTTAAATTTGCCAGTGGTTTGTCAATTTTATTGATCTTTTCATAAAACCACCTTCTAGTCTTGTTGACATTTTCTATTGCCCTTCTACTTTCTGTTTCATTGATTTTTGCTCGAATCTTGATTATTTCCTTTCTTCTGGTGACTGTAGGCTTTACTTACTGTTCTTTTTCTAATTGTTGGAGACGTTGGTTTAAAATGTTGATTTTGCTCTTTCTTTTTTTTTTTTTTTTTATGTGAGCATTTATTGCTATAAATTGGCCTCTCATCACTGCTTTTGCTGTCTCCTAAAAATTTTGGTATGTTGTGTTTTCATTCTTGTTTGATTCAAGGAATTTTTTAATTTCATTTTTTATTTCTTATCTTACCCAGTCTTTCTTAAAGAGGGTGCTGTTCAGTTTCCATGTGTTTGCTGTTTTACTGTTGATCTTCCTATTGTTGATTTCTAATTTGATAGCATTGTGATCTGAGAAAATGCTTTTCAGTATTTCAATGTTTTAAAATTTATTAAGGCTTGCTTTATGACCTAACATATGGTCTATCATGGAGAATGTTCCATGTTCACTGGAAAAGAATGCATATTTTGCTGTTGTTGGGTGAAGTGTTCTGTAGATATCTATAAGGTAAAGTTGGTGGATTATATTGTTTAGCTATTCTGCATATTTGTTAAGTTTTTTTTTTTTTCCAGTTGTTCTATATATCATTGAAAGTAATGTATTAAAGTCCTCCACTATTACTGTGGAGTCATCTATTTGCCTTTCCAACTTTTAAAGTCTGACTTATGTATTTCGGGGCTCTTTCGTTCTGTCCATAGATATTTATTATGGTTATATCTTCTTATTCAATTGATCCTTTAATCATTATCATTATATAAGGTTGTTTCTTGTCTCTTATGGTGGTTATGCCTTAAAGTCAATTTGATCAGAAATTAATATTGCCACTCCTGTTTTTTTTTTTTTTTTTTGTTGCCATTTTCTTGATTTATCTTTTTCCAACCTTTGGTTTTTAATTTATTTTTTTCTTTAGTCTCTAATGTGTGTCTCTTGTAGATAGCATATTGATGGATTATGTTTTCTTATCCAGTCTGCAAGTCTCTGTCTCTTGAGTGGTGCAATTAATCCATTGACATTCATTGTAATTATCGACAAGTATGATTTGGTTGTTGTCATTTTGTTATGTGTTTTTTCATGGTGTTCCTGGTTTCTTTATTCCATATAATTTTCTGTGCTGAGCTCATTATGCTGTGAGTCATGTTATCATTTCCTTTGTTGCTGTTGTTTTAGTATATGCTGAATATTTGTGCTTGTCCTTTTTTATTGTGTTGTGAAGGTTTAACATTTTTCTTTAAGGTTATCCTGTGATTTATAATTTTCTCCCTGAGTTTAGAACAGTCCATCCTATATTGAAACTCTCTTGACTTCCTTACCATTTAGAAATTCTGTAACTACACAGTACTCACCCTCTTTTTGGTTTGTAGTTGTCCTCATTTGCCAAGTGATATCTCTGATTCCTTGTTTACAATCTTATAAGCTTATTTTACTTTGGATATGCCCATAGCTGTGGTTTCTGGGTTATGTTATCTTGTGTATTAATGGACTGTTGTTGTTTGCTATTTTTGGTTCTATGATCAAAGGAATCCCTTTAGTATCTCTTGTATGGTTGGTCTGCTTTTAACAAATCTGCTTATATGGAAATCTCCTAATTTCACGGTCATATTGGAGGGATTTTGGTTCAGTATATAATTCTTGATTGGAATTTTTTTCTTTAAGAGTTTTGTATATACCATCCCATTGCCTTCTCACTTGCATGGCTTCTATTGAGAAATTAGAACTTATTCTTATTGGTGGTCCTTTGTAAGTAACTTTTCAATTTGTCTGTGCTGCTTTTAGGATTCGTCCTTTGTCTTTGGTTTTGATGAATTCGATGATGATATGTCTTGGTGATTTTCTTTTGGGGGTTATCCTGTTTGGGGTTCATTGGACTTCTTGAATGGATATATTCTCATCTTTCATCATATCAGGGAAGTTCTCTTCCAACAAAACTTGGACAATTTTCTCAGTGGTTTTATTTTTCTCTTCCTATTCTGGAATTCCAATGACACATAGTTTATTTCTTTTAATGGTATCCCACATGAACCTTAGGTTTTCTTCATTTTGTTTTGATCTTTTTTTCTGATTGATCCCTTTCAAAAGAAGTAGTCAGGTATTTGTCTTCAATCTCATTAATTCTGTCTTGCATTGATTCAATTCTACTCCTTTGCCCTTTCAATGTGTTATCTATTTCTGAAAATTTAATATTAATCTTCTGGATTCATATCTGTAGATTTTGAATCATTTCTAATTGTACTTGTATTTTCTTCTGAAAATTTTCTAGGGTTTTGTCTGTATTTTCCTTAATTTTTTCAGTATTTTCCTTGATCTGTCTCTGATTCCTTTGAAGATATCAAAATATAATTATTTTGAATTCCTTATCAGGGAGTTCCAATGCTGCTTCTTCCTTAGGGATATGTTCTGTGTCTGTATCCTGTTGCCTTGTTTCTGCCACTTTATCTTGATTGTTTTGGTGGACTGTGATGGTCTGTTGCCTCTTTGACATTGTGATGTTGTTGTTTTTATATCTCTGTTAGCACTTCATGAAGAGCAGTAACTATGAGTGAGGCTGTTCTTTGTGGTTGTTTATCATTGGCCAGTTGGTGGAGAAGGAAGTGGTGGCTCTCACTCAGTAACTGGAGCTGCAGGAGGTCTGGGTGTGGGTGTGTCATGTGGGCACTCTTGCTGTCTCTCACTCAGTTAGACAAAAACAACAATTGGAAAACCATCAAAAACATAAAAGCAAGTGGACAAAAAACACACTGCATAAACAACACAAGAACAATCACCAAACAAAAAAAAGGAAAAAGCAAAGAAAATGGAAAAAAAAAAAACCTACAGTGTCTGGGGAGAGAGCAATAAGAGATAAAAGGTAGAGTTGGAGAATAATGAAGAAAAAAAAAATGGGAAAATGCAAAAAGAAAAACAAGGAATGTGGTTAACCACAAGCACAAAAAAAAAAAAAAAAAAAAAAAAAAAAAAAGGAATAAACCAAAAAAAAACACAAAAAAAAAAAAAAAAAAATTGGAACCAGGAACAAAGAAGAAAGAAAACACTGAAACTAAACCTCGGAAGGGAAGAGTAAAAATTAGTAATAATCAAGACAATAATAATAATAATAATTTTAAAACAGACAAAAACAAACTAAAAAAAAAAGAAAAAAATATCTGGGCAGGGTGCGGCAGGGCACCTAGGCTCCATCCAATCACACAGAGTGGTTTGGAATTCCTGCTAGCACAGAAGGTGGGTGGGAGTGATGGGTGACTGCACCTCCATTCATCAAGAGAGTGTGGGGTATAAGAGTAACAAGGGAAAGACTGCACCTTTCCAGTTGTTGGCGTCTGGAATGTCCTTGTGTTTCCTGGCAAGTGGAGCCTATTCTTAAGTCCCTGGAATCTAGGATAATGCTGTCACTTTAAATATCCAAAATGTTTGAACTGCTTGTAAACTTTCAAAATGGCTGCACCCTCTGGACAGGCAAATTCCACAGCTCAGCCCGCCTTCATCCTTGCTGCTTCCCCTTTTATTTCCAGGCTCCAGTGCAGTCCTCCATGAAGTCCCTGATTAACAGGGCTAATTTTTATGTTAATTCTTAGGTCCTAACATCATTCAGCAATATCTAAGCTGTCTGTGCCATCAGGATCACTGCCGGACCGCAGCTCCATATTTTTCCATTTTTTGGTGTTTTCATGTAAATTCTTCTGTTAATTGGAATTTAGTCCATTTCTATATCCTTCCTTTTAAAGTTCAGGTTTCAAGATTATCTTCTGTATCTGTGTTAGTTGGTTCCCATTTTCTTTGTTGAAGAGGTTCTGTGCCGTCTTTCTTCCTATTCCACTATATTACTAGAACTCTTTGAGAGATAATCACCATCCTCACTTTTTAGGAGCATTCTTGTACTTTTTCCAAGACATGCTTGCTCTTTTGGAAATCCATATTATATCCAATATTCTTC
>NW_006921664.1:517279-520344 GCF_000298275.1 Orycteropus afer afer | reverse complement strand
CCTTCCTTCCGAGGAGTGGCTGGTGGGTTTGAACCGCCAGCCTTCTGGTGAGCAGTCAAGTGCCTTAGGCACTATGCTACCAGAGCTCCTATATATATATATAATGTACACATTATTTTTAGAATATAGAGCTTGATGCCCTCTTTCGATAGTTGCTCAGGGCTCTAGACTCTATGTTTTATTTCTTTTATTTCTTTATTTATTTTTTGTAACTTTGGTGAAAGTTTACACAGCAAATCAGTTTTCCATTCAATATTCATGCACATTTCATGTCATGTCATTGATTGCAATCTGCACAATGTAACATCATTCATAGTATATCTTCCTTGTGTTTACTGTTTCCATGACTCCTTCTTTTCTTATCCCTTCCTGCCTTCTGAACTTTGTCCTCAGGTAAATGGTGCTCTTTTGATCTTGAATGGTTGATTATTCTCAGGAATGCATACCTCCCTATTACCTTTGTATACCTTATAAAACTGTCTATTGTTTGGCTGAAAGTTGAACAATGGGAGTAAGTTCAGGTCCATGGTTGAAGGTCACCCTTCAACTTTTTAACACTTTAAATAGGTCTTTTGCAGCAGATTTTCCAAATGGAATGCTTCATTTGATTTTTTGTTTGCTATTTCCAGAGGTGTTGATTGTGGATCCAAGTAAAACACAATCTCTGATAATTTCAATCTTTTCTCCATTAATCATGATGTTGCTTATTATTTATCATGATGGTCCCCTTGTGGAGACTTCTGTTTTATTATATTCAGGTGTAATCCATACTAAAGGCTGTAGTATTTGATCTTCATCAGTAAGTGCTTCAAATCGTCTTCACTTTCAGCAAGCAAGATTGTGTCATTGCATATTGTAAGTTGTTAATAAGTCTTTCTCTAAACTTGATGTCAAATTTTTCTTCATATAGTATAGCTTCTCAGATTATTTGTTCAGCATAAAAATTGAACAAGTATGGTGAAATATATAGTCCTGACATAAACCTTTCCTGATATTATACCATGTGATATATCCCCTTCTGTTTGAACAACTGTCTCTTTGTCTACATACAAGTTTACATGATCACAATTAATTGTTCTGGAGTTCACAAACTTCAAAATGTCAGCCATAATTTATAAGAATCCACAGAGTTGAATGCGATTGCATAATCAATAAAACCCAGTTCAAAAATCTTTCTGGTATTCTCTACTTTCACCTAAGATTCATCTGACATTAGTAATAACATCTCTCATTCCTTGTCCTCTTCTGAATCAGCCCTGAATTTCTGGTACTACACTGTCAATGTACTGCTGCACCCTTTTTTGAATTATCTGCAGCAAATTTTACTTGTGTGTAATATTAATTATATTATTTAATAAGGTGGATAGATATAATTATATTCTTATCTAGATAAGAATTCTTAGGTTGCTTAATGCTTCCAGATTCCCATATTTCAGAACTTTATCTGGAGTTTCATCCTGGTGAAATGGAGATATAATTCAGATTAGATACTGTTTTCAGATTTCACATTAGACCTCAAGTGGTATAGTTCATATTAAAGAAGGATGATTAAATTTATTTTCTACCTTTTTATTTTTAATTATGTATGTAATTCTGATGTAGTGCTTAAAGCATTGGACTGCTAACCAAAAGATTGGTAGTTCAAACACACCAGCCACTCCATAGGAGAAAGATGAGACAGTCTGATTCTGTAAAGATTTATGTTCTCAGCAATCCTATTGTGCAGTTCTACTCTGTCCTAATTTCAGTATGGTACATGTCCTACAACCTTTGTTATATTCCTTGCTCTAATTAATAAGTTCTCTAATTTTGTTTCTAAATGCTTACCAGGGTTTCTGTTTATATTATTATTAAACTGCCTTGTATTATGACAATTCTCTTATAAAATTTGGCAATGTCTGCAACCTACAAGAAAAGGAAAAAAGTAAGTAGATTCAACTATGAAGTAATCTTATCTCATCTTCATTTTAAATATTAGAAAAAAAATACTATTGGTTCTTTAAAAGTACTTTGGTGAACTTTTGTGGTCTAGTTGATTTTGGTAATTGATAACTGTCAATTTCAATTTTTAAAAAGTTCTATTGAGATGTAATTCACATACCATATAATTCACCTAGTTAAAGTGTAAAATTCAGTGTTTCTTAGTATTTTCAAAGATATGTGAAACTGTGAACATAGCACATTTGGAAAAATTCTGTTCCCTCAAAAGTAAACTTCTTACATTTAGCTATCAGCTCCCCCTATTCCTTTATTCTCCGCTCCCCAGCACTAATCCAATTTTCTGTCCCTATGTATTACTGTATTTTGAGCATTCATATGAATGGGACTATGTAATATATGGACTTTTGTTAGGAGCTTGGTGGTGTAGTGCTTAAGACATGTGACTGCTAACCAGAAGGCTGGTGGTTGTTATTAGCTTTCTTCCCTTACCTCAATGTTTTCAATGTCCATACAAGTTTTACCATGTATTCGTACTTTCTTTTTAAGATCAAATGATATTACATTGTATTTGCCACTTCTTAATTATTCATCATTCCTCATTCATTGATGGACATTTAAGTTTTTTTCTACATTTTGGCAATTATGAATAATGCTACTATAAATATGTATGTACAACCTTTAGCATAGATCTACATTTTCATTTCTCTTGAGTGTATCAATAGGAGTGGAATTATTAGGTAATGTGCTAACTCTAAGTTTAATCGTTTCAGAAAGTGTCAAATTGTTTCTAAAGCAGCTGCAAGATTCTACATTCCCACCAGCAGTGTATAAAGTTTCCAATTTCTTCATGTTCCCTTAACATGAAGGGAAAAATAATTAATTGGCTTTTTAATCTTAGCCATCCTAATGGGTGTGAAGTGGTATCATATTGTAGTTTTGATTTTCATATGCTCAATTACTAATTATATCAAGCATTTTTCATATGCTTATTGGCCATTTGTTTATCTTTTTAGATAAATGTCTATTTACATCCTTTTCCTATTTTCCAATTGTATATTTATCATTGAACTTATATGTGTGTGTGTGTATTATATATATATATATATATATATATATATATATAT
>NW_006921664.1:505823-516746 GCF_000298275.1 Orycteropus afer afer | reverse complement strand
TAAATACTATATATAATTTATATATGTGTTTTCTAGATTTAAGTTCTTTATCAGATACATGATGTGCAAATGATCAGATTTATGATTTGCAAATGTATGCTCCCATTATATAGGTGATCTGTCCATTTTATTGAACATGCGTTTTGAAGCACATTTTTAATATTTATGCAGTACAAATTATCTATTTTTTTTCTGTGTTGTCTGTGCTTTTAGTGTCATAACTAAGAATCTTCTGCCAAAGACAAAATCATGAATATTTCCTATATTTTCTTCTAAGAGTATGATAGTCTCAGTTTTTTATTTAGGTTATTGATCTATTTGAGTTAGTATATATAACAAGAGGAGAATCCAACTTGATTCTTTTTTATGTAGCTATGCAGTTTTGCTAACACTTTTTGTTGAAAAGACTATTCTTTCCCTGTTGAATGATAGTCTTGGCATACATGTTGAAAACCAGTTGAATTAATCCATGTCTGGATTATTGATTTTATTTAATTGATCTACATGACCACAGTGTCTTGATCATGTTACTTTGCAGAGAATTTTGAAATTGGGCATTTTGAGTCTTCCTGTCTAGTAGTGCCTAAGGCTTTGGTTGCTAACCAGAAGGTTGGTGGTTCAAACCCACCATCCACCCTGCAGAAACAAGACTGGGCAATTTACTTCAAAAATAGATTTACCATTTCAAAAACCCAAATGAGGTGCTGTGAGTCAGAGTTGACTCAATGGCAGTGAATATTTCATTTTTTGTTGTTGTTGTGTTCTAGTATTTCATTTTCAGTGTGGTTTCAGCTCTTCTAGGTTTCTTCAACTCCATATGAATTTTAGAGTCAATGTGTCAATTGCTATAAAGAAATCAGCTGGGATTTTGAAAGGATTGATTGAATCTGTAGAACACTTTGTGGAGCATGACATTATAATAATGTTAAGTCTTCAAATCCATAAAATCGAGATGTCTATTTAGGTTTTCTTTCAATTATAATTTTTAAATTTTAGTTTACAAATCTTACAGTCATTTTTTTATTCCTCAGTAGTTTATTGTTAAATATTATTGTGAATGGAATTGAGTTCAAAGTGCCAGCTCTAGATGTTGAGTGAAATCCCCTTGACCTTGGCCTTCAGATCTGCCTCTGGCTCCCATCTCACTGAGTCTGTAGACTTGTCTTAACTCAAGCAGCTGCTGCCTGAGGCTGATGAACCCAAGGTCAACAAATAAAATGAGACAGTCCCAAGATTACCAAACAACATAGCAGGCTACTAGTTCAAGTTCAGACACTGTCCCAACATTGGCCTGAAACGTCATAGGCTGCTGAATGCAGACTTGGTTACATGCAGGGTCCAAGAATGCCAAAAAGCATAAGAGACCTTTCTCAATGCTTCTTCTTCCATACTGGAAGCAGACCACATCCCTAGGGGAGCTCTTCAGCTGCTCCAGTAGATTCCACCATGGTGTTGATTACCTGTCTCATCATGAAGAATAACTACATCCAGCTACTTAAAACACAAACAAACAAACAAGCATACAAAAAGATCTCTGCTGTCATAGTACCTAAGATACTTAACTGCTAACCAGAAAGCTGGTGGTTCAAACCCACCAGCCACTTCTTGGAAGGAAGGTTGGGCAATCTATTTCCATAGTAATACTGCCTCAGAAACCCAAGGAGTGGTCACCACTTAAAATCAGGCTCAACAAAGTTGACAACTCAACTATCACATTGGGATAATTTTAATGTCTTC
Organism: Orycteropus afer afer; assembly: GCF_000298275.1. Lineage (NCBI taxonomy): Eukaryota > Metazoa > Chordata > Mammalia > Tubulidentata > Orycteropodidae > Orycteropus > Orycteropus afer. The sequence continues at coordinate 515,009 of NW_006921664.1, read as the reverse complement.
TTTACTTCTTAGTCTTTGTGATGTGCATAGTACTTTAAGATCCTGAATGATGTAAACATGAATGACAATTGATTATTAATGTAAAATAAGAAAATATTTTACTTATAAGTTGTCAAATGGAGATATAAATCATAGTCCCTAAAGCATTTCACTGCTAACAAGAAGGCTGGTTGTTCAAACCCACCAGCCACTCCTCAGAAGGCAGATTGGGCAATCTACTTCCATAGTGATACTGCCTCAGATACCCAAGGAGGAGTTGCGATGAGTTGAATCTGACTCAATGGCAGTGAGACAGAGAGACAGAGATACAGAGAGACAGAGAGAGAAGTAACTCAATAAGAGCATAGTTAGAAAAATCTTTATAAATAAGAAAAATTTTGAGATGGAATTAGAAGAATAATATGGTGTTATTTAAAGATAAAAGGAAACAAAACTAGCACATCTGATAAAAATGCATACAATTAAGCAGAAGCATGCTTAGAATTGAAGGTATTTTTTTTTGTTTGTTTAATTATAGATTTGATAAATGATATGGAGAAATATTGTGAAGGCTAAGGTCAGCTTATGTCATGGAGTTGTTGGTGCTAACATTAAGCTAAAATATGGATTTAAATAAAATAATATTTTGGGGTAGATATTAATTTACAATTAAACTAAATTTTTATGTTGTATTAACCTACTAAAAAACAGTGGCATATTGATTCCTTAAGTGGAGAGATTTAATATTTATCATTTTTCTCAAAATTAGACCTTAAACAATGGTGAGATTGAAAGGACTGAAGCTCCTGCTTCATACACAAATAGAAAGTTCTGAGTGATGAATTTTAGGAGTAATTCTTGCACAAATTTACATAGTAATAGCTACAAACAGTGAACAAAAAGCTAGGAAAATAAATTACATAGAAGTAGGAGTAAATCATCAAATCCACAAAATTCAGGATTAAAACAATATGAAAAGATGGTTATAACAAAAGAAGCCTTCTTGTATGGTGTAACCAAGTAATTTGGAGGTTCAAATCCACCCAGAGGTGCCTCAAAAATAAGGGCTATTTGTCTAATTCTGTGAAATTAGTCATTGAAATCCTATGGAGTACAGTTCTTCTCTAACAGACAGGGGGTCAACATGAGTTGGAATTGACTCAATGGCAACTGGTTTATAATAAGAAAGGCAAGATGGGTTGCCAGATGAGGCAAGAGTTAATAGACTGTAGTCACCAGAAGAGAAAAATCATTAAGAAAGTGCTGTGTTCCAGATTAGAAAGGAGAAGTTATTAAGAGTGAGTGAATGGGACCAAAGAATACCTTGCTATTACATGATGTAAATTTTAAATATGGTTAATAATGTATTTAGTACAAAATATATCTGTACTTTGTATTAGGATATGGACTACATGGAACTAATACACAAACAAGCATATTATAAAATTACAATAATTCAAATTGCATGGCCATAGTTAAGGAATACCCAGCAAGGTCAATGGAGCAATTTGGGGAGTTCAGCATCATGCTTTAATTTATGTAGGTGTAGTGTTTATATTGAGTTGCTACTTTGCTTCTAATTCCAACTTCCAGGCTTGATGATTGCAAAATCTAGTATTTTTTTCGTTCAAAGAAGTGATTTCCTATTAATCCTTAGATTTCAGCTATGGTTGTTGGTAGGTGCCATCGAGTCAGCAGTGACCCATCACTACCCTATGTACAAGAGAACAAAACACTGCCCGGTCCTGTGCCAGCCACACAATTCTTGCTATACCTAAGTCCATCACTGCAGCCACTGTGTCAGTCCAACTAGTTAAGGGCCTTCCCCTTTTTCATTGACCCTCCACTTCACCAAGAATGATATCTTTCTCCAGGGTCCCTTCTGACAACATGACCAAAGTAAGTTAGACAAAGTCTGGCCATTCTTGCTTCCAAGGACCATTCTGGCTGCACTTCTTCCAGGACAGATTTGGAGGTACTTTTGGCCATCCATGGTACTTTTGGTATTCTTCATCAACACCACAACTCAAAAGCATCAATTCTTCTTTGGTCTTCCTTATTCACTGTCCAGCTCTCACATGTTTATGAAGCTACTGAAAACACCATGGCTTGGTTTAAGTACACCTTTGTCTTCAGAGATATCTTTGCTCTTCAGCACTTTAAAGAGGTATTTTCCAAGAGATTTGCCCAGTGCAATACGTCATTTGATTTCTTGACTGCTGCTTTCATTGGTGTCGATTGTGGAAACAAGTAATATGAAATCTTTGACAACATCAATCTTTTCTCCATTTATTGTGATGCTGCTTATTGGTCCAGTTGTGAGGATTATTGTTCTCTTTATGTTGAAATGTAATCCATACTGCAGACTATAGTCTTTAATCTTCATCAGTAAGTGCTTCAAGTCATTCTCACTTTCAGAAAGCAAAGTTGTGTCACCTCCATAATGCAGGTTAAAGCATCTTCTTTCAGTCCTGATGTTGCATCCTTCTTCATATAGACCAGCTTCTTGAATTTTTTGCTCAGCATACAGATTGAATAAGCATGGTGAAATGAAACAATTCTAAAATACCCCCTTCCTGATTCTAAACCATGCAAAATCCCCTTGTTCTATTTGAAAGATGACCTCCTCATCAAATTTCTATATAAAATAACAAAAGAAGATATTCAAATTGCTGGGAAATAGTCTCTTTAATGAGTACTTGTACTCATGAGTACAAGTAAGTGTTCTGGAATCCTCAGTCATTTTCAATGTTATCCATAATCTGTTATGATCTACACAGTTGAATGCTTTTGCATAGTCAATAAAACACAAGTAAACAGCTTTTCTGCTATTTTTTGAGTCAAGATCCATCTGATATCAGCAAAGATATCCCTTATTCCACGTCCTCTTCTGATTTGGGGTGGCATTTCTGGAATATCCCTGCCAATATACTGCTGCAATCATTTTTGAATTTCCATCAGAAAGGTAGGTTTATTTATTCTTTTAAAACTCAATCGGGGCCGACTCGACAGCACATAACAACAACAACAACAACAAAACTCAATCAATTGACCATCAGTGGTTTCATTACTGCTCACCTTTCTATTTGAGATGAGGTAGTAGTGTTCTTGTTGGGTTGAGTTGGAGGATTCTACGTAAGAATCATTTTTGGAGTCCCATTCTACTTAACAGGAGCTCTGGTAGAGTAGTGTCTAAGGCATTTGACTGCTAACCAGAGGACTGGCAGTTCGAATCTACCAACCACTCCTCAGAAGGAAGATGGGGCAATCTATTTCCATGGTGGTAGTGCCTCAGAAACCCAAAGAGGAGTCACTATGAGTTGGACCCAACTTGACAGCAGTCAGTTTAGTGTTGGTTATTCTATTTAGCATTTCCAAATATTGTTTTTTAAGCTCTAATTCTCTGAATTGAATCACTTTCACTTAAAATTTTTGGAGTAAGGAAGAAGGAAGAGAACAGAGATGAAGAAAAGGTGGAGTATGAAGAATAAAAAAAAATAAGTATTTTCCTACTGAGTGATGGAACTTAGATATGGAAAAGAAAAGCTAGTATGAAACATTAAAATAAAGTTGGTGAGCCATAAATCATGGCATTTTTAGAGAGAAAACGAATATATCAGCATAACTAACTATATAAATATGTAAATTTCTATACAAAATAACAAAAGAAGGTATTCAAATTACTGGGAAATAGTCTCTTTAAATGTCAGAGGAAATGAAAAAATATCCATAAACATAGTGGAAAAAATAAAAGACTATTTTTTTTAATTATTATTGTGATTTGGATGAAAATTTACATAACAAACTAAAAAATAATTAATAAATAAAAGACTTCTAAGTAACTTTTTAACGAAAAGGAAAATAAAAAAGGCATCTATATATAATGTCAGAATAAGTATACTAACTCACTGCCCTCAAGTCAGATCTGACTCATAGCAACCTCTCCTTGGGTTTCTGAGGTGTATCACTATGGAAGTAGATTGCCCAACCTTCCTTCCAAAGAGTGGCTGGTGGGTTTGAACCACCAGCCTTCTGGTTGGCAGTTAAATGCCTTAGGCACTACACCAACAGAGCTCAATACAATAATGAAATCTATTTAGAGGACAATTCAAATCCAAGCAACCAGAAAACAATGACAGTAAACAAATATCACTTTCAAAACAAGATACAAGAAATAAAAAACAAAATAATCAGTAAGTCCAAATGAATGATGACAAACAAGCTCAATAATAAATTACATAAAACAAAAACTAGTGTAATAAAGGGAGTTCTGGTAGCACAGTGGCTAAGGCACTTGACTGCTAACCAGAAGGCTGGCGGTTCAAACCCACCTGACAAAAAATATTTTCTAAATATACTGCTGTTTGAAATTATGAGATTAAAATATTATACTTTTGCTACATTTGCCTCCATTTTACATGGTTCTGATTGCATACATATGAGTGAGTGTGTGCAAATGTGTGTGTGAGAGTATATTTCCATGAGAAAAAAATATTGGCTGAATTGTCAGCAGAATATTATCATAATTGTATCTACCTTTTAGAATTAAAGGAAGCATTTTCTTTTTGCTTATCTATGCCATCTAATGATTAAACTTTTAGTAATTTTTCTAATTTTCTATTACTTACAAAATTAAAAGGTAAAATTTTATATTCCTGAAAAATTATAAACAAAATAAAAATGCTGAAAATTAAACTGATAAAATATGCTAACAGTACTATAAAATAATGTATTTTTATTACACCAAAGTATAAAAAATGACTTATAAAAATAGCTAAAATTATCACATTTGAAAAATCTTTCCAATGATATAAGCACATATTTTATAGATTAAGAGGTGAGCATTGTTTAGCATAACAATAAACCAAAACCAAAAGGGAAAACCACACTCGGCATTTCTCAAGCTGAAAGAATTGAAGAAAAAATTTAAGCCTCAAGTTGCAATATTGAGAGATTCTATGGGCAAAATATTGAATGATGCAGGACACATCAAAAGAAGATGGCAGGAATACACTGTACCAAAAATAACAGGTAGCCTTCATCCATTTCAGGGGGTGGCATATGATCTAGAACCAATGGTATTGAAGGAGGAAGTCAAAGCTGCAATGAAAGAATTGGTGATGAACAAGGCTCTGGGAATTGATGGAATACCCATTGAGATATTTCAACAAACGGATGCCCCATTGGAGACACTCACTTGGTAATGCCAAGAGATTTGGAAGACAGCTACCTGGCCAACTGACTGGAAAAGATCCATATTTGTACCCATTCTGAAGGAAGAGGATCCCACAGAATGTGGAAATTATAGAACATTATCATTAATATCACACACAAGTAAGATCTTACTGAAAATAATTCAAAAACGGTTGCAGCAGTATATTGACAGAGAACTTCTGGAGGTGCAAGCTGGATTCAGAAGAGAATGTGGAACAAGGGATATCATAGCTGCTGTCAGATGGATCTTGGCTCAAGGCAAAGAATACCAGAAAGATATTTACTTGTGTTTTATTGACTATGCAAAGGCATTTGATTGTGTGGATCATGACAAATTATGGATAACATTGAAAAGAATGGGAATTCCCAAACACTTGATTGTACTCATGATGAACCTGGACCTTGACCAGGGGGCTGTCATTCAAATGGAACAAGAGGGACACTACATAGTTTAAAATCAAGAAGAGAGTGTGTCAGGGTTGTATTCTTTCCCATACTTATTCAATCTATATGCTGAGCAAATAATCCAAGAAGCTGGACTATATGAAGAAAAATATGGTATCAGGATTGGAGGAAGAATCATTAACAACCTGAGATACGCAGACGATACAACTTTGCTTGCTGAAAGTGAGGATGACTTGAGACACTTACTGATGAAGGTTGAAGAATACAGTCTGCAATATGGATTATTTCTCAATATAAAGAAAACAAAAATCTTCACAACTGGACCAATGAGCAGCATCACAATAAATGGAGAAAAGATTGAAGTTGTCAAAGAATTCGTTGCTTGGTTCTAAAATCGATGCCAATGGAAGCAGCAGTCAGGACATTAGACGTATAGCACTGGGAAGGTCACCTGCGAAGGAACTGTTTCAAGTGCTGAGGAGCAAGGATGTCTTCATGAGGACTAAGGTGAGCCTAACACAAGCCATGATATTTCCAATTGCCTGCTATGCATTTGAGAGCTGTATAATGAATAAGGAAGATCGAAGAAGAGTTGATGCTTTTGAGTTATGGTACTGGCGAAGAATGCTGTAAGTACCATGGACTGCTAAAAGAACTAACAGTTCTGTCCTGGAGGACGTGCATCTGAAATGCTCCTTGGAAGTGAGAATGGCCAGACTTTGTCTCACCTACTTTGGTCTTGTTGTCAGAAGGGACTATTCCCTGGAGAAGGATGTCATGCTTGGTAAGGTTGAGGGTCCATGAAAAAGGGGAAGGCCTTCAATGAGATGGATTGACACAGTGGCTGCGATGATGGGCTCAAGTACAGCAGGGATCATGGAGCTGGCGCAGGATCGGGCAGTGTTTCGTTCTGCTGTGCATGGGGTCGCTACGACTCAATGGCACCTAACAACAACTACAACAACATTGTTTAGCATTGTAATGTCTAATTTTACTAGTAATCAAATAAATGCTAATCCAAGTAACTACAAAGTGTGTTTTATTTTTCCCCACCAAATTAACATGATCTAAACTTTTTTGTACCTATATGTACCATATGATGGAAAGGACTTGCTCAGACAAAAATAATTGAAAACTAAATTTCTTTTTTTAACCACTTAGTTGACTTTTCATTTAAATTTTATTGTGATTTGGGTGAAAATTTACAGAGAAAATTCATCTTCCATATGGCACTTCACATACAGTTTGTCTTATGAAATTGATCAACTGTCAATTCATTTCTTATTCATGTTATTTGGTTCTCTCCCTCTTTTCCTTTGTTAAATTTAGCAGTCCTTTGTCATTTTTATTAATCTTTTCAAAAAACGAACTTCTAGTCTTTTTTATTTTTTCTATTGTCTTTGTATTCTCTGTTTCATTCATTTCTGGTTGAATCTTAATTATTTCCATTTTTCTGGTGACTGTAGGCTTTTCTTTCTGTGCTTTTTCTAATTGTTGGAGATGTTGGTTTAAAGTGTTGATTTTGGCACTTTCTTCTTTTCTTATGTAGGTATCTATTGCTATAAGTTGGCCTCTGATTACTGCTTTTGCAGATTGTGGTATGTTGTGTTTTCATTCTCATTTAAATCAAGGAATTTTTAAATTTCAATTTTTATTTCTTCTCTTACCCAGTCTTCCTTAAGGAAAGTGTTTTTCAGTTTCCATGTGTTTACTCTTTTTCTGTTGATCTTCCTATTGTTGATTTCTAATTTGATAGCATTGTGATCTGAAAGACACTTTGTAGCATTTTATTTTTAAATTTGTTAAAGCTTGTTTTATGGCCTAACATATCGTGCATCCTGGAGAATGTTCCATGTGCCCTGGAAAAAATGTATATTGTGCTGTTGTTGGGTAAAGTGCTCTGTAGATGTCTGTAAGGTCAAGTTGGTGGATTGTATCACTTAGTTCTTCTATAATTTTGTTGAGCTTCTTTCCATTTGTTCCATCTCTCATTGAAAATGGTGTATTAAAGTCTCCTACTATGACTGTGTGTCATGTATTTCTCTTTTCAATTATGTAAAAGTCTGCTTTATATATTTTGGGTTTCTTTCATTGGGTCCATAGATACTTATTATGGTCATATCTTCTTGTTCAATTGATCCTTTAATCATTAAATAGTATCTTTCCTTGTCTTTTATGGTGTTATTTTTTTGTCTTAAAGTCATTTTTTCAGAAATAAATATTGCCACTTCTGCTCTTTTTTTAATTGCCATTTGCTTATATATCTTTTTCTAGCCTTCGATTTTCAGTCTACTTTTGTTTTTGTCTCTAAGGTATGCCTCTTATTGATAGCATATTGATGAGTTTTATTTATTTATTTATATCCATTCTGCAACATTCTGTCTCTTAAGTGGTGCATTTAGTCCATTGACATTCAGTTTAATTATCGACAAGTATGAATTTGTTGCTGTCATTTTGTTATGTGCTTTTTCATGGTGTTCCTAGTTTCTTTGTTCCATGTAACATTCTGTGCTGAACTCATTTTTTTAATTGTGTTATCAATTCCTTAATTGTTGCTTCATTTGCTAATATTTATACTTGTCTTCTTTTTTATTGTGATGTGAAGTTTTATCATTTTTCTTTGAGGTTATCTTGTGGTTTATAATTTTCCCCTTCAGTTTAGGACAGTCCATTCTATCTTGCAACACTTTTGATCTTGTCTCCATTTAGAAATTCTATAACTACATTATTTTTTCCCTCTTCTTGATTTGTAGTTTTCCTTATTTGCCAACTGATTCCCTGTTTAAAGTCTTGGAAGCTTATTTTACTTTGGATACTTCTATAACTGGGTTTGTTTCTGGGTTATGCCATCATGTGTATTAATGGTCGGTTGTTATTTGCTATTATTGGTTCTCTGTTCGAAAGACTCCTGTTAGTATCTCTTGTAAGGTTGGTCTGGTTTTAACAATTCCCTTAATTTCTGTTGATATGGAAAACTCATATTTTTACCATCATATTTTAGGGAAAATTTTGCTAGGAGCTCTGGTAGCATAGTGCCTGAGATATTTGACTGCAAATCAGAAGGCTAGTGGTTCAAACCCACCAGCCACTCCAAGGAAGGAAGGTTGGGCAATCTACTTCTGTAGTGATACAGTGTAGAAAACCCAAGGAGGGGTCACTATGAGTCAGATCCAAATCCACAGCAGTGGTTGCATTGCTTTTTTTTAAGATTCTTAGTTGGAAAATTTTCTCTTTCAGAGTTTTATACATTCCATCCCATTACCTTCTTACTTGATGGTTTCTGCTGAGAAATCAGAGCTTAGTCTTATTGTTGCCCTTTCCAGGTAACTATTCATTTTTCCTATCCTGCTTTCAGGATTCTGTATTTAGCTGTGGTTTGGGTGAGTCTGGTGGTGATATGTCTTGGTGATTTTCTTTTGGGGTGTATCCTGTTTGGGGTTTGTGGACTTCCTGAATGGAAAATATGTTCTCATCTTTCATTATATCAGGGAAGTTCTCTTCCAACAAACCTTGAACAATTTTCTCGGTGGTTTTCTTTTCCTCTTTCTGTTCTGAAATTCTTATTACATGTAGGTTATTCCTTTTGGT
>NW_006921664.1:503378-504644 GCF_000298275.1 Orycteropus afer afer | reverse complement strand
GGAGGATAAAAGAAAAGAGGTAGAGTAGGAGAATAATGAAGAAAACAATGGTAAAAATGCAAAAAGAAAGACAAGGAATGAGAAGAATCACAAGAAAAAGAAAAATGGGAACCAGGAAAAGGGAAGAGAGAAAAAGCCAAACCTTAGAACCTGGAAAAAGAAGAAGAAAGAATAGTAATGAAAAGGACAAATAATAATAATAATAATTTTTAAATAGTCAAAAACAAAAACAAAAAATAATAATATGATAGGGCAGAGCACCTAGGCCCCATCAGAGCACACAGACTAGGATGGAATTCCTGCCAGCCCAGACAGTGGGTGGAAGTGAGGGATGCCCACACTTCTGTTGACCAAGAGAGTGAAGGGTGCAAGAATAACAAGAGCAAGGTCACGCCTTTCCATTCCTCAGTGTCTAGAGTGCCCTTGTGGTCCCTGGGAAGTGGAGCCTATTCTTAGGTCCCTGGGATCCGAGAGAATGCTGTCACTTTAAATATTCAAAATTGTCAAATGGCTTCTAAACATTCAAAATGGCTGTGCCCTCCAGACTGCCAAAAGTCCACAACACAGTTTTTCCCCTGTGCTACTTATCCTTTTATTCGCCAGCTGACAGTGCAGTCCTCCATGCAGTCTTTGGCTAGCAGCATCAAATTTTAGGTCCCTACAACCACTTGGCAATATTCAAGCTGTCTGTGCCATCAGGATACTTAAAAGTCTGCAGCTCTATATGCCTCCTTTTTTGGTGTTTTCATGCAAGCAAGTTCTTCTACTAGTTAGAGTTTAGTAGACTTCTGTATCTTTCCTTTCAAAGCTCAGGATTCTAGGATTATCTTCTGTACCTGTGTTAATGTGTTTCTCTTTTCTTTGCTGTAAAAGGTCTGTGTAGTTTCTCTGTCTATTCTGCCATCCTAACGGAACCTCCAATAAACTACATTTCATGCAAATAGAATTAAACAAGTTAAAAAATATTTCTAACATTTTTATTACATTATAGGGAAACTTGAAATATGAAAAATATTTATATGTATATGACCTTAATTTTAGCATTATTTATAAAGAACATAAATCAATCATGATATCCATCAAGGAGGAATTTATGCATAAGATAGTTAAAATGGTTTCAAAATTGAGGCATGGGACTATTTTGGATTTTTAAAGAGGCAGCGCTCTGGCAGATTTCTGGGGCTTAAGACCACGCTCTGCTTTCCAGCAACCCCAAGGACACTCGGGGCCTGCAATACTGAAAAGGTACAACATTCTTCTTGTTAC
>NW_006921664.1:496087-498874 GCF_000298275.1 Orycteropus afer afer | reverse complement strand
CAAGACACACGCCCTGGAGAGAACAATCATGGGAGAAGGAAGGGCTGCTTATGCACAGGGAGACAGCTCAGGGTGCAGAAGAGTATGGAGGGATGGACACTGCGAAGAGGTAACTATGGGGAGTTTTGTCTATTTCCTTTGTCCATCTCCTTTTTTCTTGAATAAAAGGACCTCTTTATTTAAGAAGTCTGTTCTGTGCTCTATCTATGGGGTATCTATGTGTAGGAGGCCTTCAAATCCTGAAGCATACTGGACCCTATTAACTTTACCCTTCTTTTCTATGTATAAACCAAAAAAAAAAAAAAAAAAAAAACCTAAAAAACAAAAACTTACTGTCATCAAGTTGATTCTGACACATAGCTATCCCATTGTGTTTTCAAGGTGGTAAATCTTCATGAAATCAGATTGGTTAAAGAATAGATACATAGCTCCATGAAACAGAATAAAGTCTAAAAATAAACCCACAAATATGCAATTGATTTTTGACACAGAAGCAAGGAAAATTCAATGGAAGAATGATAGTGTTTTCAACATATGGTACTGGAACAACTGGGCATCCATATATGTAAAAAATAAATAAATAAATAATAAGGACCTCAATCTATATGTCACATCTTATACAAAACTTAACTCAGAATGGATCATTGCCCTAAATGTAATATGTAAAGCAAGAAAACTGTTGGAACATGAAATAATACTTAACATCATCAGTCATTAGGGAAATTAAGATTAATAGTGCAATAAGACACTACTTGTCTGTCAGTTTGCCCTATTGTGGTGGCTTGCATGCTTGTTTTGGTCACCTAGTGCGACTCTAACAGAAGATACCACAAATGGGATGGCTTGAACAAACAGTTTTGGAGGCCAGAAGGTTTAGTTCAAAGTGCTGGATTCTAGAGGCTGGGTGAAAAACCCCAGACCTTGGGCTTCAGCTCTGCCTCTTGCTCCTGGCCCAGTGAAGTGAGAGGCATCTATTCACTCAGGCAGTTGCTGGCTGCTGAGTCTGACAAATCCAAGGTTATCATGTGAAAAAAAGGCACAACCAGATGTTACCAAACCACATGGTAGGCCATTGATCCAAGAACATTAAAAGTCCCAAGATCAGCAGAGGATGGCAGGCTGCTGATGAAGACTTGGCTAAAAGGAGGGTTCAAGCATGCCAAAAAGCTGGCGATCTTCCTCAAAGTTGCTTTTTTTATAGTGGAAGCAGACTACATCTCTAAAGTAGCTACTAAGCTGCTGCAGCAGATTCCACCATGGAGTTAATTGTCAGTCTCACCATGGGGAATGACTACATCCACCTGCCCAGACACTCAACCAGGCCCAGCCAAATTAACACACAAACTTAACTACCACAATGCTGCTGTTAGGCTGGAGGCTATGCCACTAGTATTTCAAATACCAGCGGGGTCACCCTTGGTGCACAGATTTCAATGGAGCCAGACTAAGACAAGGCTTGGAAGAAGGAAGGAGCCATCCACTTCTCTAAGAATTGGCCAGTGAAAACCCTATGAACAAAAGTGAAATGTGATGTGGTATTATTAGTGGAAAATTTTATGAATAGCCCTGAAACATTGTCCAATATAGTGCCAGAAGATGAGCCCCTCAGGTCGGAAGGCACTCAAAATATTTCTGGGAAAGAGCTGCCTCCTCAGAATAGAGCTGACTGTAATGATGTGGATGGAGTAAAGCTTTCATGACCCCCATTTTATATGTGACACAATCCAAAATGGGAAGAAACATTTGCAACTATCCATTAATATTTGGAACATGGAGTGTATGAAATAAGAATATAGGAAAATTGGAAGTTGTCAAAAATGAAATAGAATGTACAAAGATCGATATCCTAGGCATCAGTGAGCTGAAATGGACTGGTTTTGGTGATTTTAAATCAGACAACCATACGATCTACTATGCTGGCAATGACAAATTGGTAAATGACATGTCCTTCTTCCTCACAAAAAATGTTTCAAGATCTATCCTGAAGCACGATGTTGTTAGTGATAGGATAATATCTATATGCTTATAAGGAAGACCAGTTAATACTAATATTATTTAAATTTATGCACCAATGCCAAAGAAAAGGAAAGTGAATATTTTTACCAAATTCTGCAGTCTGAAATTGACCAAATATGTAAACAAGATGTCTTGTTTATCACTGGTTACTGGATGCAAATTTGGAAACAAAGAAGAATCACTGACAGTTGGATCATATGGCCTTGGTGATAGAAATAATGCTAGAGATTGCATGATAGAATATTTTTAATGACATATTCATTGCAAACACCTTTTTTTCACAAACACAGATAGCATTATACACATGGGCTTTGCCAGATGCAGTACACAGGAATCAAATCGACTACATCTGTGAAAAGTGGCGATGGAGAGGCTCAATATCTTCAGCCAAAACAAGACCAGGAGCTGACTGTAAAACAGACCAACAACTGCTCATATGAAAGTTAATTTTGAATCTGAAAACAATCAAAACAAGTCCATGTGAGTCAAAATATGACTTTTATTATATCCCTCCTGAATTTAGAGACCATATAAAGAATAGATTTTATGCATTGAACACCAATGACCAAAAAGCAGAGGAATTATGGGATGACGTCAAGAACATCATCCATGAAGAATGCAAAAGGTCATTAAAAAGACAGAAAGGGAAGAAATGACCAAAATGGATGTTAGAAGAGATTCTAAAACTTGCCCTTGAATGGGGAGTAGCTAAAACAAATGGAAGAAATGACAAGATAAAAGAGCTGATTTCAAAGAGCAGCTTGAGAGGAC
>NW_006921664.1:493933-495222 GCF_000298275.1 Orycteropus afer afer | reverse complement strand
ATACCAGAAAGATGTTTACTTGCATTTTATTGACTATGCAAAACATTCGATTGTGTGGATCATAACAAATTATGGATAACATTGAGAAGAATGGGAATTTCAGAACAATTAATTGTGGTCATGAAGAACCAGTACATAGACCAGGAGGCTGTCATTTGAAAAGAACAAGGGGCTATTGCATGGTTTAAACTCAGGGAGAGATTGTGTCAGGGTTGTATTATTTAACCACACTTATCTAATTGGTATGCTGAGAAAATAGCCTGAGAAACTGTACTATAAATAGAATAACACAACATCAGGACTGGAGGAAAACATAATAACAACCTGCAATATGCAGATGACACAAATTTGCTTGTGAAATTAAAATGACTTGAAGCACTTAATGGTGAAGATTAGAGACTATATTCTGCAATATGTATTACACCTCAACATAAAGAAAACAAAACACACACACACACAAAAAAAAAATCCTCACGACTGTGCCAGTAAGTAGCATCACAATAAATAGAGAAAGGATGGAAGTTGTCAAATACTTCATTTTACTTGGTTCTTCAGTCAACACCCATGAAAGCAGCAGTCAAGACATCAGACGATATATTGCACTGGGCAGATCTGCTGCAAAAGACCTCTTTAAGGGGCTGAAGAGCAAAGATGTCTTTTTGAAGACCAACGTGTGCCTATCCCAAGCCATGGTGTTTTCAATAGCCTCATATGCATGTGAGAGCTGGACAATGAATAAGGAAGAGTTGATGTTTTTGAGTTGTGGTGTTGGTGAAAAATACTGAAGGTACTATATACTGCAAGAAGAACAAACAAATCTGTCCTGGAAGACATGCTGCTGGAATTCTCCTTGGAAGTGAGAACAGCCAGACTTTGTCTCACCTACTTTGGTCACGTCAGAAGGGACCATTCTCTGTAGAAGGATATCATGCTGTGTAAAGTGGAAAGGCAACAAAAAAGGGGAAGACCCTCAAGGAGATGGATTGACACACTGACTACAATTAATGGCTCCTGTATAGCAAGGGTTGTGAGGCTGGCACAGGACCAGACAGTGTTTTGTTCTGTTGTGTATAGGTAGTTATGAGTTGGGGCTGACTCGATGGCACTTAACAAAAAGACACCACTACATATCCTTTCTGTATTATAATGGATAATAAATCAAGAAAAAAAAAAAAAAATCTGGAGGCGGGGCAAGATGGCGGACTAGGAAGAAGGATTGCACAGACCCTCTTCAACAAAGAAAAGGGAAACCAATTAACACAGACACAGAAGATAATCTTGGACCCCTG
>NW_006921664.1:470192-486248 GCF_000298275.1 Orycteropus afer afer | reverse complement strand
AAAAAAAAAAAAATCTGACAAAGAGGCAGGGTGTTAAGAAATCTCATACATTGCTGTTAGCAGTATACATTATATAGCCATTTAGAAGATATTTTCAAAAATAAAACTAAACATACACTTACTAAATGATCCATCAATCCCATATCTGTGTATTTCCCCTAAGAGAAATGAGAACTTACATTCACACATATAATAGATGTCCATGGCTTCATTATACCTAATTGTCAGAAACTAGACACAATATGAATATTCTTGAGTAGATAAATGGATAAAGAAATGGTGGTACATCCATACTATGGAATACTATCATCAGTAAAAACGAATAAACAAGTGATACGTGCAAAATATAAATGGAAATGAAGTATTTATATAAGTGAAAGAAACCTAGAGTCTAAGCCTACATACAGATTTCATTGTATGACATTGTTGAAAAGGTAGAGTCACTATTGGGTGACTTTTTCCTTCCTTTCATCTTTAAAAGCCCCTGTGCTGTGCCAAATGTTCATTTTTTGGCTAATAGCTGAGAAGTTAGTTGTTCAAACCCCTCAGAGGCATCTCAAAAGATGACCTGGTGATTTGCTTCCAAAATTTAATAGTTGTGAAAACCATATGGAGCAGTTCTACTCCAGAGACGTGGGGTTGCCATGAGTTGGAATCAATTTGACAGCAACTGATTATGGTTAAGTTTCATTTATGAAGAAGGTTCACTATTAATTTCCTTCTTATCAAGTGAAGGGGTTCACATATTTGGCAGCTATATGAGGACTGGGCTGGAATACTGGAGAGAACGCAAGTGAATTTCTTGATGTCAAGATGCGTAAGTAAATCTGGGAAGATGCGAGAACCTTGCAGTTCTGATCATACTTATGTGTTCAATGACCTGTGTCTCTTTATATTAGCCCCACTGTTTTTCATGGTGCTGAAAATGAAAGGATTTTTTAAACAATATGAACTTTAGTCTATATGCAACCTTTTACAATTTTTTTTTTAAATTTTTATTTTAGTTAAAAAAAAATATCCTCACTGCTATTGACTTGTTTTGACTCATAGTGACCCCTCCTTGGGTTTCTGGGGCAGTATCTCAATGGAAGTAGATTGGCTAAGCTTCCTTCTGAGGAGTGGCTGGTGAGTTTGAACCACCAGCCTTCTGCTAACCAGAATTTAATTTAATTCCTTTTTTGGTCCACAGTTTATAAATTTTGACAAATGCAGTCATGGAACAAATACTACTTCAAGATAGAGTAAATTTCTACCATCTCTTAAAAAATCGCTTTATGCTACTCTTTTGTAATTTAATCTACATCTCTCTTTTAAACATCCCTTTCCTGTGATTCTTTTTATAAAATAATGGAATGAAGGAAAAGATGCAATACTTCCTAATATTTTTTACAATGATTTGTGTATCCTTAATGTTCTGTAGTGTACATTACTCTTATAAACTGAAAATATATATATACATGTTCTTCAAAAATAACTTGCCTCTGTAAAATGTAAAATATGACTCACTATTTTGTTTCAAGCTCCATTATACATAAGACACAAGAAAATGGATTTTCTCAATCTTTAGGCACATTTTCATTAATACTTAACACTGAATTCCACATATATTTTTCCTATAAAAGAGTTCATGTTTCAAAATGCAACTCACTTCAGCCCTGAAACTGAATGTGATTAATTTACTTCAGAACAAGTAATAAGGCTTGAGAATATAGCTTTCTCACTCTATGTAGGCACATTAGTTTACTCTTAACTTTTTAAAAAGTTTTAGCATATTTCTCTCTGTACAATAAAATTCTTCAAGATTAGAATTTAAAAGAGTGCATTCAGTATATATTTAGTAAGACAGAAGAGGATCTTGACAACCTGGTCTTGATGGGAAAAATAAAATACATATTTTTCATTGTAAGCTGTAACACTGCAAAACTAATAGTTTTGTGTGTGGTACCACATTTCTGCTTCACTGGATGGAGGGCTCAGCAATTCTTTCCTCAGGCTAAGTGGATATTCTTTTTTTTTTTTTTCTTTTTCAATTTAATATGATCCATTACTACTACTCTCTTTTTACCTCGTTGCCATGCAGCACTTTAAGGAACAAAGATTAATTAATAATGTGTAATTTTCAATAGTATGAATAAGTATTATCCATTAATCATTATTTAAAATTGAGTTTTAAAAGTCATGTGAGTTTTTATAATACCCCAAAATCTATTACAGGAAATGACAAGTTATTCAAAAGAATAGACAAATAAAATATTCTGGCTGATTAAACATTATAGTTAACATTGAATTTCTATATATGTAATAATTGCAGATTTTTAGTCATATACAGTGAGAGAACATATTCTAAACATTTTTCTGATGAAGACACCACTTGGAGCCATGCAGCAATACTAAAGAGTAGAATCACCCTCTCTTGTTTTACTTTTTCTTCTGAGCCATGACTCATTGTTCTCATAAAGAGTGTACCAATATTAATAATTGGAAATTGAAGCCAAGTCATGCAAAATAATCTAAGAGGAAGCATAAATATTATTCAGACCCTGGCCCATGCACATTAAACAGAAAACAAAATATTCTAACAATATCATTGATGTGCTATCAGTAATTTTTAGAGATGAAAAGAGAATGGGAAACTGAGCCAGAAGTTAATAAACTGAGAGTGATTGTTTCAGGGATCAGCAGTAAAAAGAATATAGTAAAATCTGCAAGCACATAATGGCATTGATCCTGGAAATATAACATGTAATTCAAAATAAAAAAGAGTGTATGTCGATCCTTGTTTTTTGTTTCCTTTGTGGTCAAAAACAAGACTCCAGAAACTTATTTAATGCCACTTGAGATGATGCTTCAACAATGGATCCAACTGTGGAAGTACTCAATTGTCTATGCTAAGAAATTTAACATACAGCTAGCTGCCTAGTCAACTGACTTGGAGAGATCCATATTCACGACCATTTCAGAGAAAGGAGAACCAACAAATGGTGCAAATTTTTGAACAATATCTTTAATATCACACATAAGTGAAATTTTTCTGAAGATAATTCAGAAATGGTTGCAGCAGTACATCAGCAGGAAAGCTTCAGAGTCTGAAGTCGTGTTCAGAAGAGGATGTGGAATGAGAGATATCATTGCTGATGTAAGATGAATCTTGGCTGAAAGCAGAGATTACAAGAAAGATGTTTACTTGTGTTCTATTGATTATGCAAGGATATACAACTCTGTGAATCATAGCAAACTATAGATGATATTGGCAAGAATGGGAATTCCAGGACACTTACTTATGCTGTTTCATAAAGTTCTTCTTGTACATGGACTAGGAAGCATTAGTTTGGACAGAAAAAGGAGATACTGTGTAGTTTAAAATCAGGAATGGTGTGTGTCAGCATTTTATCTTACATCATACATGTATAGTCTGTATCCTGAACAGATGTTCTGAGTAAGCGAACTATACGAAGAATGCTGCATCAGGATTGGAGGAAGACTCATTAGCAACCTGAGATATGCAGATGACACAATCTTGCTTGCTGAAAGCACAGAGGACTTAAGCACTTACTGATGAACCTCAAAGACTACAGCCTTCAGTATGGAATATACCTCAATATAAATAAAACCAAAATCCTAACAACTAGACCAATAAGCAAAGTCATGACAGATGGAGAAAATGTTGAAGCTGTTGATGATTTCATTTTATTTGAATCCACAATCAATGCCTATGGAAGCAGCAGCAAAGAAATCAAAGGTCATATTGCACTGGGCAAATCTACCCCAAAAGACCTCTTTAAAATATTAGGGAGCAAAGATGTCACTTTGAGGACTAAAATGCACCTAATCAAAGCATGGTAGTTTCAATCCCCTCATATGCATGCCAAAACTGGACAATGAATGAGAAAGACTGAAAAAGAATTGATGCATTTGAATTATGGTGGTGACAAAGAATATTGAATATATCATGGACTGCCAGAAGAATGAACAATCTATCTTGTGAGAAATACAGCCAGAATTTTCCTCAGAAGTGAGAATGCCCAGTCTTTGTTCATGTACTTTGGACATGTTATCAGGAGGGATCAATCCATGGAGAAGGATATCATGTTTGGTAAAATATAGAGTCAGTGGAAAAGAAAAGGCCCTAAATTAGATGGATTGAAACAGTGTCTGTAACTATGGCTCAATTATAGCAATGCTTATGAGGATGGTACAGGACTTGGTAGTGTTTCGTTATGTTGGGCATTGGGTCTATATGGGTTGGAGCTGACTCGACAGCACCTAACAATAATAACAACATGTATATGCTAAAACGAGTTCTAGTTCACTAACAATAACTTATGTCACACTATTCTTGTTTCCATAGCTGACAAAATTATTAGCCTGCTAAGAAAGAGAAATGTGTGGTAGCATATATTAAATACAATATTGAATCGAGTAATATTTTTGTGGAAATAATGAAGAAATATGGACTGGCTCTTGATTCAGATAAGGAAGGTAGTAATTAATTGAAATGATTTAACTGAAAATTACTAATTATTTTTTTGCTAGAGGAGAACTCTGTTGTCCACTCTGCCTTCTTAAGCATTTAGTTTTTTTCAGTGAAGTAGATGAAAATATACAAGACATGCTGTTATTTGAAAAGTTTAAATTTGGGGTGACATGAGAAAGGCAGGATCTCAAAGAGCCAGAACATTATAGAAAATCAAGCAAAGACAATGCTATAGATGAACAACAAAACTAAATAAGTAATAACTGAATGAGATAGGTCACATATTTTAGCAACACAACTTATGTAGAAGTAATTGTGAAAGGGATAATTATCAGTAAGGCAAATACAAATCAAAAGAATGATATAAATGCCAAAAGCATCTTGATTTACATGACTACCATTTACACAAGTGCAAACAAACACATGAAATTTAGAATCATATAGGTTATCAAATTTCTTTATTCTGAAAGTTTCTCTCTTTTTTTTTTTCATATTGTCCTTTAAAATGATAAATTAAATAAGTACATTTCAAAGTTACCAGCCAGGATAGTGACTGATCTAAGTATATTTGACTAGGAATATGGACTGAAGTTTAGAAAATAAGATTATTTTAAGGTCTGTCATATAGAAAAGGCTGTGTTTGACCTCAAAGGAGAAAAGGAGATCAATGATCAGACCTTGAATTAAAAATAGATCTCAAGAATCAATCAAGCTAAATCTAATACAATATTGAAAGAAATCAGGAAACAATTTGTTTGTAGCTAAATTAAAAAAAAAATAGTCTGAAAGGTTCAGGAGTAGATAGGGAAGGGAATTAAAGGTAATTAGTATCACAGGTGATTGCAGACAACTCCTAAAACCTGTAAAGTCTTCTATAGCCCTAAGCTTTCCTCAACCCTTTAGTACTCTTGGAAAGACATATTTAATCATGACTTTTGTGTAGACTAGATTTTTGAATTCATAAGAATTCCTTAAGCTTCAAAATAGATCTTATTCGTGACATATGTACACAAAATAAAAATTCATTTTACTCAGAAGAAAAGGCTCTTAGAACATTACAGTTGTGCAACATCTTGTTCTGATTATGCATAGGGTCACCATGAGTTGGAGCTGACAATGACAACAAACAACAGAAACTTGCTTAGGTCTCTGAATATTTTTTTCCTATGTTGTTATTATTATTATTATTATTTTATACTTTTTATTATAGTATGGGTGAAAGCTTATAGAGCATATTAGTTTTTAATTCAGCAATTTATACACATTTTGCTTTGTGATGTTGGTTACAACCTCTTCAATGTAACAACACTCTTCCCATTTCTCCCTTGAGTTTGCCATTTCCATTCATCAGTTGTTCCTGTCCCTTTCTGCTTCTGAGCCTAGTTTTGGGCACATGTTGCCCTTTTGTTCTCCTATGATCAGTTGTACTGAGGACTATATCCCTCCCTGATATTATTATACTCTTTATCTTGTTGTGTTTGTTAGGTGCCATGGAGTCATTCTGACTCATAACTACTCTATGTACAACAAAAGGAAATATTGCCTGGTCCTGCTCTATCCTTACAACCACTTCATAAGCCTCTCTATTGTTTGGCTGAAAGTTGATCTCCAGGAGTGTGTTCAGTTCAGACTTAAAGGGGATGTAAGGGCCACAGTTTTGGGTATTCCAACAGCCCCTACCAGAAAAGTAATTCTGGTCTTCGTATGATTTTGAATTTTATTCTATTTTTTTTCCTCCTTCTTTCCAGAAGTTGCTAGTGTGACTCTGCTCAGAGTGATCAACAATGGTAATTGAACACCATCCAGTTATTTTGGTCATAGGGTAGTAGAGGATGTGGTTTGCATGGTCCATTAGTCCATTGAAGTAATTGTTTCCATGAATCTTTGATTTTCTCCACTCTTCTTTGCTCCAGACAAGGAGAGAACAGTAGTTTTGTTTTCTACTTTTAAGACCCTAGTTGCTATTCACTAAAATAGGATGTAGGGCATTGTCTTCGTGGATCACATTATGCTAATAGACCTAGAAGTCCCCTGAGATTGTGGTCCTAAGTCATCAACCTCAGTGACTCATTGCCATGTGTCTAGTTGTGGTTAAGAGGTTTTCAGAACATTATTACTCTTTTATGCTCTGCACTATCCTTGAATATATTGTTCTTAAATTAAATATTAGAGTAATATTATTTTTTGTGTACTTATATTCCAACTCATAGCAACTCTATATGTTGTTGTTGTTAGATACTGTCGAGTCATCTCTGACTCATAGTGACCCTAAACACAGCAGAAAGAAACACTGCCTGGTCCCTCACCAGCCGCACGATCCTTGCTGTACTTGAGACCATCGCTGCAGCCACTGTGTCAATATATCTCATTGAGGGCCTTCCCTTTTTTATCGACCCTCTACCTTACCAAGTATGACATCCTTCCCCATGGTCCCTTCTGATTATATGACCAAAGTACATGAGACAAAGTCTGGCCATTCTTGCTTCCAAGGAACATTCTGGCAGCACTTCTTCCACGACAGGACAGATCTGTTAGTTCTTTTAGCAGTCCATGGTACTTTCAGCATTCTTCACCAACACCACAACTCAAAAGCATCAACTCTTCTTTGGTCTTCCTTATTCATTGTCCAGCTCTCACATGCATGTGAGGCAACTGAAAATACCATGGCTTGTGTCAGATGCAACTTAGTCCTCAAGGAGACACCTTTGTTCTTCAGCACTTGAAAGGAGTCCTTTGTGGCCGACTTGCCCAGTGCTATACATTGTCTAATGTCCTGACTACTGCTTCCATTGTCATCAATTGTAGAACCAAGCAATGTGAAGTCTTTGATAACTTCAATCTTTTCTCCACTTACCGTGATGTTGCTTATTGGTCCAGCTGCAAACATATTTGTTTTCTTTATATTGAGATGTAATCCATACTGCAGATTATATTCTTCAATTTCATCAGTAAATGATTCAAGACTTCCTCACTTGCAGCAAGCCAAGTTGTGTTGTCAGCATATTGCAGGTTGTTAATGATTTTTCTTCCAATTCTGATGCCATGTTCTTCTTCATATAGTGCAGCTTCTTGGACTATTTGCTCAGCATGTAGATTTCATTTCTTCTGTTCAGCTCATTTATCTTGTAATTTCATCCATTTGCTTTAACTAATCTCTGTTCAAGGGCAAGTTCCAGAGTCTCTTCTGACATCCATTTTCGTCTTTTCTTCTTCTTTTCCTCTTTTTAATGACCTCTTGCTTTTTTCATGGATGATGTTCTTGAGGTAATCCCACAATTCCTCTGGTTTTTGGTTATTGAGGCTCAATGTATTAAGTCTATTCTTTAGATGGTCTCTAAATTCAGAGGGATATATTCAAGGTCTTATTTTGGCTCTCATGGACTTGTTTTAATAGCCTTCAACTTCAAGTTGAACTTACATAAGAGCACTTGATGTTTCATAATCAGCTCCTGGCCTTGTTTGGGCTAAAAATATTGAGATTTCCCATCTCCTCTTGCCACAGATATAGTCAATGTGATTCCTCTGTGCTCCATCTGGTGAAGTTAATGTGTATAGTTGCCAGTTGTGTTGTTGAATAAAGGTATTTGCAATGAATAAGTCATTAGTCTTGCAAACTTCTATCATGCAATCTCCAGCATTATTTCTGTCGCCAAAGCCAAATTTTCTAACTACAGGGGATTCATGTTTGTTTCCAACTTTTGCATTCCAGTCACCAGTGATAATAAGCATATCTTTGTTGCATACTCAGTCAATTTCAGACTGGAGAAGTTGATACAAATCTTTGAATTCCTTATCTTTGGTTGGTGCATAAATTTGAATAATAGCAGTATTAACTGATCTTGCTTGTAGGTGTATGGATATTATCCTGTCACTGACAACATTGCACTTCAGGATAGATCCTGAAACAGTCTTTGTGATGATGAATGCCACCCCATTCCTCTTCAATTTGTCATTCCCGGCATAGTACATCACTTGGTTGTCTGATTCAAAATGGCCAAAACTAGTCCATTTCAGCTCACTAATGCCTAGGATATTAATTTTTATGTGTTCCATTTCATTTTTGACAACTTCCAATTTTCCTAGATTCATACTTCATACATTTCATGTTCTGATTATTCATGCATGTTTGTAGCTGTTTTTTTCCCATTTTGAGTTGTGCCACATCAGCAAACGGAGGTCCGGAAAGCTTTACTTTATCCATATCATTAAGATTGGTTCTACTTTGATGAGGCAGCTCTTTTTCAGTCATATTTTGAGTGCATTCTTACCTACGGGGTCCTTTTTCCTGCACTGTATCAGACAATGTTTCCAAGCTATTCATAAAGTTGCCCAGTAATGTATCAGACAGTGTTTCTCTGCTATTCATAAGGTTTTCCCTGGCCAATTCTTTGAGAAGTGGGTGATTTTTTCTTTCTTCCTAGTCTGTCTCAGTCTGTAAGCTGCCTTGAAACCTGTGCACCATGTGCAACCTGCTGGCATTTGAAACATCAGTGGCACAGCCTCAAGCCTCATAGTAATGCACAAGCCACCACAGTATGACAGACAAGTTCATCTTGCTTAGCTGTTCAAAGCCTCTCCTCCCTCCCCTTACCTGGATCCTGCTGCTTTGTCATGCACAACATTCCCTCCCTATCCTGCCTCTGGGGTGGGGCCTGTCTCCCAGCAACTCTGTACACAACAGAACCAAACATTTCTTAGTCCTATGTCAACCTCACAATCATTTCTAGGCTTGAGCCCATTATTGTAGCTATTGTATCAATCCATCTTATTGAGAGTCTTCCTATTTTTCATTGACTCTCTACTTTACAAAGATGTCCTTCTCCAGGAACTTGTCACCAGACAACATGATCAGTGTACATGAGATGAAGTCTAGTTATCCTTTCTTCTACAGACTATTCTGGCCATATTTCTGAGACAGATTTGTTCTTTTGGCAGTCACCGATACATTCAATATTCCTTGCCAACACCATAATTCAAAGACATCAGTTCTTCTTCGATCTTCCTTATTCATTTTCTAGCTTTCACAGGGTTTTTCACCTGCTTTTGAAAATTCCATGGCTTGGATCAGGTGCGCCTTTGTCCTCAAAGTGACATTTTTGCTTTTTATCTCTTTAAAGACATCTTATTGCTGCAGATTGGTCAATGCAATACATCATTCATTTCTTGACTGCTGCTTCCATTCACATTGATTGTGGATCCAAATAAAATAAAATCTTTGACAACACCAATGTTTTCTCCAATTATCATAATACTTCTTATTGGCATATTTGTGACAGTATTTGTTTTCTTTATGTTGATATAGAAGCTCTAGTGATGTAGTGCCTAAGACATTTGACTGCTAACCAGAAGGCTGGTGGTTCAAATCCACCAGCCATTCCTCAAAAGGAAGACTGGACTATCTACTTCTTTAGAGATACCACCTCAGAAACCCAGGGATTGGTTGCAGTGAGTTTAATTGACTCAACAGCAGTGAGTTTGTTTGTTTGTTTTGTGTTGATGTGTAATGCATACTGAAGACTGTAGCCTTTGAAGTTCATCAGTAAGTGTTTCAAGTCATCTTCACCTTCAGTAAGCAAAGTTGTTTTCTCTACATATCACAGGTTGTTAATGAGTCTTCTTCCAATCCTGATGTTATGTTTTTCTTCATATAATTCAGCATCTCGGATTATTTGCTTACCCTCTACTTTTCCAAATGAGGTTTCTTTCTCAAGGAACTGGTACTTCCTGAAACATGTCCAAAACACGTGAGAGGAAGTGTCATCATCTCTGCTTCTAAAGAGCATTCCGGTTGTGTAGCCCATTAGTAAATCCCTATCAGAGCACCAGCCAGCCTACAGATATTCACAAAGTCATAGTCTAGTAGAAAAACATATCATATCTCTCTTAGTTGAAGACTGAATGTACTTAAAAGTGTGATGCACATATTTTTCAAGGGGAAATATGTTGAAACTGAAGTAATATTTTAAGTTCTAGCTTATTATAAACCAAAAAACAAACAAACAAACCTATTGCCATCCAGTTGATTTAGACTCATAGTGACCCGCATTGAGTTTCTAAGTAATAAATATTTACAGAAGTAGTTTGCATCATCTTCCTCCTGCAGAGAAGCCAGTTGGTGTGAACCACCAACCTTGTAGCTAACACTCAAATGCCTAAGGCACTGCACCACTAGAGCTCCTTAATAAATATAAACAATGTAATATTTTATTATTGGTAAAAAAAAAATTTGAATATTATGATATTTGTTGTTTTTGCTTATTGCCTTTCAGTAGATTTCACTTCATGACAACATGATGTATGCAAAATAGAACTGCTCCATAGGATTTTCAAGGCTGTGATCTTTTGGAAGTGATCACAAGGCCTATCTTTTGAGGCTTCTCTGGGTGGGTTCAAGCTACCAACTTTTCAGTTAGTAGACAACTGTTTAACTGTTTACTCTGTGCAGGGATCCAGAATATGGTCTACTAAACAGAAAACTTTGCTAGAGAAGATTACACTTTAATTCTTATATAGTGTATCCACTATAACAAAAAAAAAAAAAAAAATTGTCATACAGTCTATTTCAACTTGTAATAACCATATAAAAAGCCAAAAAATCAAACCCACTGTCATTGAGTTGATCCCGATTCATAGGGACTCCCATTGGGTTTCCAAGGCTCTAAACATTATGGAAGTAGATTTCCTCATCTTCCTCCTGCAGAGTGGCTGGTGGGTTTGAACAGCAGACCTTTCAGTTAGCAGCCATGTCTTAACCACTGTGTCACCAGGGCACCATATGAAGTATACACTTAGTCTTTAATAGAATAGATTTGAAGAATATTTACCTTCAATTTTCAGAATGTGAATTTATTTTCAGAGTTCTCTTCAATTCAACTGTCCTTAAAATTCTAGCTTTAGCTAGTTTTGCACAGGTGTCTGCAGCCTGTCACACACCCTGGAATTTTCATTAGGAAAGATGTCTTGTGTGTCCTGTCAGTCTTGAGTGAAGAAATGCCACAGGTTCCCAAGAAAAGACCTGAGGACAAAATTTCAAATTTAAATTTCCAACTTTTACTTAAATTTTATCAACACATGTAGCAGAAGTTCCAAGTCCTCCTACTTTTGGCTGTATATAACCTAAATGACTTTTATGTATGATATTCTCAGACAGCATTGTCTAATAGAAATTTCTGAAAAGAAAAAAATGATCCGTACCTGCACTGACCCATTGGGTAGACACTATCCACATATGGCTATTGAGCACTTGAAATATGGGTTGTGTCTCTGAGAAAATATATCTTGATTTTGTCTAATATTAATTACTTTACATTGAAATAGTCACATGTTACTGTTTGCTATCATATTGGGCAGGAAAATTCTTAGCAACAGTAATAAAGTATCAAATAAATAAACAAAAATAAAACTGTCAGGTTGTTTTAAGAGACTATATTATTTATTTATTTATTCATTGGAACATTCATTAAACTTTTATTGAACACTATTTAGATTCAGGCTTTGTGCTGGTCACTGGAGGGTTCAAATTGTAAGACGTGGTAGAAAGAGAAAAATCAGTTTAAGTTTTCCACTTTTTAAGAAGATATCTCATTTTGTCTGAACTATGTACAATTCCATATCAAGTCTTGTTTAAAATGAGTAAAACAACATTAATAATTGTTTCTTCATACATGACATTTTACTACCTCTCTCTTTAACTCCACCATGAGGTTTTGAATAGCTTAATTAAATATATAAAGCATGTACAGACATGCATTTGTTTGGAAGTAACTTTTTATTCTTTATTCATCATTTGTATTTGACCAGAGCCTTACTTTTAAAATATAAAAAATTTCACATTCATAATTCAAAGGGAAATAAATATAAAAGAAAATCAGCTAAAACAATGAGGTTATCTGACACAGTAATAAATGTACCAGTAAATTAGGAAAATAGGAATTAGTTAAGGATTATGGAAAGTTTTTGGTCTGTTTGCAGACTGTGTGCTGTACTGTGATTTTGCTAAAATTCTGTATTTTTTATTAAGGATGAATTTTAACTGCTTGTATCTGAGCCAATTTATGGACCATAACATAAAAATATGTGGAGGTAGCAAGTGACCTGAACCACTGGTCAGCCGCCACAGCAAGCAAGTAGTCTTCACTGGCAACTTGTTTAGTTTTCAAGGCATGTGTTAAATATTTTAAATGAAATTTTTAGGTGAAATATGGCAAATTCTAGGTAGTTAAAAAAAGATAATTCTGACACGGTGTCATTAAAAAAAAAAATTACTAGGCAGACCTAAGTGTTCCAAACCTGTGACCAATAATCTATCACACAGTCGCCATGTCTCTTTAAACATTAAAATGATGAAATATGGAGTAGACATGGTGTGGAAGTAAAATTGGCAATGACAGTGTAAGAGGAATGGGAAATGGTCTGGGAACACATACAAATTTTGCCAGGCATGCTGACTGTGTAAATGAGATTGAAGGCCGTTTTATTTTTAAGAACATTCAGCTACAGAGTAAATAGATTGACCCAAGCTTGGAATTTGAAGGAAAAAAAATGATAAATTTGAAGTTAAATTATAACTAATTCACAAAAGGGCTCTTTACAAAGTTAATAACATTGAAATTTTTAATTCAAAACTCTTGGGAAGTTACTAGATCAATCATTTTATATCCTTAAATAATTTCTCATTAAAAAGAGAAAATGACAACACATGAGAGTAGACAACAATTTAGATAAAAGCACAGCTAGACTATGACTATTCTTAGGCATCTTCTCTTACATATGAACTTGAGAATCAATTTCCCCAGTTTCATAATAAAAGAAACTGGTGGTTAGATTGGCAAGGCACTGTATTTACAGATCAATAATTCTTCACTTAGTAAGAATAGTTGCTTAAAATCATAAATGGATATTGAATGTTATCAACTAACTTTAAATCCATCAAAGTGTTCATTTTTGCCTTTTCTTTATTAGTCTGTGAGTTTGATAAATTGGTAGAGAACATATTCCTTGGTAATTGTGTACTAACTTTTCTTAATCTACTACTGAAATCAAAGTTTTCTTAATTTAAAAAAATGTACTATGGTCACATGTGAAATGAATTTACACTGTGTTTTCTTTGGTACTTCTTTTATTTTAGTATCAGAGTTTTTTAGTATCTGTAAAATGAATTTTTCTTTTTTCAATAACCTATAATATGTCTTAGAAATTCAGTTATATTCATTCCAGAAAGAATATATGAGTAAAACTATCTATCAGCCCCAGAGCTTTACCAAGATAATTTTGGGGCAATTGCAATTTTTATTTCATGGTCATATTGGTCCACTTGGATTATTAAAAAAAAAAAAAAAATGTCCAGGATATTTTCATAATTTTAAAAGACAGTTCAATTTCAATGATAGTTATAAAATTATTGGCATGTAGCATCATATCTCATGGTCATTAACAAAAGAAAAATAAAACAAAACAACGTCAATAGTTTTTGTATGTATATAAATATGGCTTTAATTTTCACTGGCCAATTCTTTGAGAAGTGTATGGCCCCTTCCTTCTTCCAAGTCTGTCTTAGTCTGGAAGCTCCACTGAAAACTGTCCACCATGGGTGACCCTGCCTGTATTTGATGTAACGGTGACATAGCCTCCAGCCTCACAGTAACACACAAGCCACCACAGTATGACAAAGTGACAGAAGAGTGGTGGTCACATTGTCAGAAAGGACCATTTCCTTGAGAAGGATATCATATGTGGTAAAGTGGAGGGTCAGGAAAAAAGGGCAAGATCCTCAATGAGATGGATTGGTACAGTGGTTACAACAAGGGGCTTACTTACAGCAAGTATTTTGAGGTTGGTGCAGGACCAGGCAGTGTTATGCATTTGTTCAGAAATCATGAATTCTAGTGGGAAATATTCTTATTTTCTTTATAGTTTAAATATTCTGTAGCCAGAATTCAAATCTTTTCAAAATAACTGAAAATATAACTTAACTTTCACTTTGTTCAAACATTATTAATGCTTTATTATTACAGTGACAAATATGGAGTTTAGATAACTAATTTGTATTCAGATTATGATGGTTAGTAGTTATTTAACTCTCTCCATCTTTTGAAAATAACAGAACACTTATTTTATTTTACCGAAGGCTTGATGTATATTTAGTTCTCAATAAATGGTAATGCCATTAATAGATATTACCTATATTACTTTCATTATTTCTGAAGAATATTACCTACATTTTATGATCTCTCAAAAATTATTGACTTTTGTATGGTTTAAAACTTCCATAATAATATATACATGATTAGGAGGACAGTTAACATTTAGGGTGAAATATGTTTTCACAGGAAACGTGTACCTTGTTTCATGTAGTTTTCTTTTGCCACAAACACATTTACAATTGAAACAAAGAGCTGCTGTAACAAAATCATTTTTATAAAAACACTTTTTTTTAACTTAAGTGATAAGTTTTCCAAATGTTTTAAAAACACTTCCCTTAAAGAACCATGATTGACATTGTTCCATTACTGAAACTAAAGGAAGTACTCAATTTTATATGAAATACGTGCTACGAAACAGAAAACTCACTGCGATTGAATTGATTGGAAATTTATAGCTTGGAATAAATATGCATTAACATGAAACTAATGCTTGTAGTGCTAAATATTTCAAATAATATTTTCTCAATTAGACATTTGTTTCTTTTTAAGTGTGCTAAAAAGCATCTTTTTCAAATAACAGAGGGAACAAATTTGCTATTAAATTATTATAGAAATTATGTCCCTTCTGACAGTATGTATTGGGAAGTAGAATAACATTTCTGTCTAATGAACTGTACTGATTTGAAGACTTTACTTAATGTGCTATCATTAACATGAGCAGACTAAGATATAAATAAAACAATGTTGAAACTTGTTTATCATTACAAATGAAAATTTAGTGACAGTTTAATTTTTAAAATATTTAAGGAGGGTTAAAAAATGGTAATATAGATTCTGCTTCAACAACTGATCCAATTTAAAGTATCATATAAATTCATGATTTTCTCAGTCTCAGACATTTTTTTTCAGGCTTCCTTGAGCTTAGTAAAGGGGTAATGGCACCAATGACCTGTAGAATGACTCCATAAAAAAAAAAAAAAAAAAATCAGTATGGATGTTAAACAAGTATGTTCTGTACATATTCCTGCCAAGTTTTTTCTAATGACTTGGGAAAATAAATTTGAAAGCGAATAAAAGAATAACATTGTAGTTATAGCCAGATGAGTTGGAATGCATATTGCTGAGATATTGCGAATTGTTTTGTATTTGTTAAGAGCATAGCAAAGTGTTAAATACACAGTGGGCTCTATTCAGGGATCACCATTTTATTTAGTGGTCCTAATACTTTTTCTCCTTTTTAAAATTGAACATTTTAGTGAACAACAGGAAAACTTTAAACCTCTACCCAACCAAGATAGTTAACTATTCACTGGTTTGAACTCCCTGTTAAAACTCATATAAAGGGTGATCATTTATGTTCAGCTATGCCCCTTTATCTATCACTTGTCTGTCAGTTTGTCATACTGTGTTGGCTTGTGTATTGCTGTAATACTGGAAGCT